>NW_025533560.1:0-42500 GCF_020615455.1 Coregonus clupeaformis
AAAATGCATTTGTTTCACACTCCGGTTGAGCTCAGCAGAGAGATATACTGTATGGCTGCCAATTGTGCACCGCCCTATGGGACTCCCAATCACGGCCGGTTGTGATACAGCCTGGAATCGAACCAGGGGGTCTGTAGTGACGCCTCAAGCACTGAGATGCAGTGCCTTAGACCGCTGCGCCACTCGGGAGCCCCAAATACAATTGGAAGAGAGAGAGAGAATGTAGAGAGAGAAGTAGAGAGAGAGAGAATTAGAGAGAGAGAAGTAGAGAGAGAGAGAATTAGAGAGAGAGAAGTAGAGAGAGAGAGAGAGAAAGTCGCTGTCATGTTCCAGGTGATGTTTTTCCACTCCTCAGTTGTCCAGTGTTGGTGATGGCGTGCCCACTGGAGCCACTTCTTCTTGTTTTTAGCTGATAGGAGTGGAACCCGGTGTGGTCGTCTGTTGCAATAGCCCATCCGTGACAAGGGCCGACGAGTTGTGCATTCCAAGATGCCGTTCTGCACACCACTGTTGTACTGCGCCGTTATTTGCCTGTTTGTGGCCCACCTGTTAGCTTGCACCATTCTTGCAATTCTCCTTCAACCTCTCATCAACGAGCTGTTTTCACCCACAGGACTGAGCTGACCAGATGTTTTTTGTTTGTCGCACCATTCTTGGTAAACCCTAGACACTGTTGTGCGTGAAAAGCCCAGGAGGCCGGCCGTTTTGAGATACTGGATCCGGCGTGCCTGGCACCAACGATCATACTACGCTCAAAGTCATTTAGGTCAGTTGTTTTGCCCATTCTAATGTTCAATCAAACAGTAACTGAATGCCTCGATGCCTGTCTGCCTGCTTTATATAACAAGCCACGGCCAAGTGACTCACTGTCTGTAGGAGAGATCCATTTTGGTGAACGGGTGGTGTACCTAATAAACTGGCCACGGAGTGTACACAGTCATAAAGAAACACACCCTTACGGTGGTCTGGACCTGAGAACTAATGCTGGGGTGTCAGGTTTCAATGGTCCCAGGTGTGTGTGTGTGGTGACTATCATACACAGTCTGCTGAATGTGGAGAGAGAGAGAGAGAGAGAGAGAGAGAGAGAGAGAGAGAGAGAGAGAGAGAGAGAGAGAGAGAGAGAGAGAGAGAGAGAGAGAGGGAAGAGAAGAACAGGAAATCATTTTGACACAATTGAAAGAACTAACCCAAAAAACAGAGCAAATTGGAATAACAGTTGGCCCTAAACAGAGAGTACACAGTGGCAGAATACCTGACCACTGTGACTGACCCAAACTCAGTGAGCATAGCCTTTCTATTGAGAGAAGCCACCGTAGGGCAGACCTGGCTCTCAAGAGAAGACAGGCTACGTGACCATTTACTACTCTGACAACACTAACACGTTTCATCTTCTGTTGCTTTATGTTACAGAATCTGTTTCACGATGCTACAACACTAAGACTCGATCCCTCCGATGTAAACAACTACAGACCAGTATCCCTTCTTTCTTTTCTCTCCAAAACTCTTGAGCGTGCCATCTTTAGCCAACTCTCTTGCTATCTCTCTCAGAATGACCTTCTTGATCCAAACCAGTCAGGTTTCAAGACTGGTCATTCAACTGAGACTGCTCTTCTCTGGGTCACAGAGGCTCTCCGCACTGCTAAAGCTAACTCTCTCTCCTCTGCTCTCGTCCTTCTAGACCTGTCTGCTGCCTTTGATACTGTGAACCATCAGATCCTCCTCTCCACCCTCTCCGAGTTGGGCATCTCCGGCGCGGCTCACTCTTGGATTGCGTCCTACCTGACAGGTCGCTCCACCAGGTGGGCGTGGGTGAGAATCTGTCTCCGCACCACGTGTCTCACCACTGGTGTCCCCAGGGCTCAGTTCTAGGCCCTCTCCTATTCTCGCTATACACCAAGTCACTTGGCTCTGTCATATCCTCACATGGCCTCTCCTATCATTGCTACGCAGACGACACACAACTCATCTTCCTTTCCCCTTCTGATAACCAGGTGGCGAATCGCATCTCTGCATGTCTGGCAGACATATCAGTGTGGATGACGGATCACCACCTCAAGCTGAACCTCGGCAAGACGGAGCTGCTCTTCCTCCCGGGAAGGACTGCCCGTTCCGCATGATCTCGCCATCACGGTTGACAACTCCGTTGTGTCCTCCTCCCAGAGTGCAAAGAGCCTTGGCGGACCCTGGACAACACCCTGTCGTTCTCCTCTAACATCAAGGCGGTGACCCAATCCTGTAGGTTCATGCTCTACAACATTCGCAGAGTCGACCCTGCCTTACACGGGAAGCGGCACAGGTCCTAATCCAGGCACTTGTCATCTCCCGTCTGATTACTGCAACTCGCTGTTGGCTGGGCTCCCTGCCTGTGCCATTAAACCCTACAACTCATCCAGAACACCGCAGCCCGTCTGGTGTTCAACCTCCCAAGTTCTCTCACGTCACCCTGCTCCTCCGCACACTCCACTGGCTTCCAGTTGAAGCTCGCATCTGCTACAAGACCATGGTGCTTGCCTACGGAGCTGTGAAGAGAACGGCACCTCCGTACCTTCAGGCTCTGATCAGTCCCTACACCCAAACGAGGGCATTGCGTTCATCCACTCTGGCCTGCTGGCCCCTACCTCTGCGGAAGCACAGTTCCCGCTCAGCCCAGTCAAAACTGTTCGCTGCTCTGGCACCCCAATGGTGGAACAAGCTCCCTCACGACGCCAGGACAGCGGAGTCACTCACCACCTTCCGGAGACACTTGAAACCCCACCTCTTTAAGGAAGACCTGGGATAGGATAAAGTAATCACCCCCCTTACCCCACCCCCCAAAAAAAGAAAAATATATAAAAAGAAAAAATGAAAAGAAAACAATTGCCTGTCTGTCTGTCTGTCTGTCTGTCTGCCTGCCTGCTTGCCTGTCTGTCTGTCTGCCTGTCTGTCTGTCTGTCTGTCTGTCTGTCTGTCTGTCTGTCTGCCTGTCTGTCTGCCTGTCTGTCTCCTTAATGAACTAAATCATCACACAATTTAAAATTTAATAATATATATTTTTGAGAAGTGGTTGTCCCACTGGCTATCATAAGGTGGATGCACCAATTTGTAAGTGGCTCTGGATAAGAGTGTCTGCTAAATGACGTAAATGTAAATGTAATGTTTAATCTTCTATTGCTTTATGTTACATCACTGTGTCTGTTTCACGATGCTACAGCACTAAAACATTTCATCTTCTATTGCTTAATGTTACATCACTGTGGCCATGTGTTCCACCTCAATCCTTTTGTTTGTGTGTGTCTGCTGCTTTAAGTTATTTCCTGGACAACCAGGTGATGGGAGGTCCTAACTAATCAATGAAGCCCTAGACCACCAGGTGATGGGAGTTCCTAACTAATCAATGAAGACCTAGACCACCAGGTGAGTGGAGTTCCTAACTAATCAATGAAGACCTAGACCACCAGGTGAGGGGAGGTCCTAACTAATCAATGAAGACCTAGACCACCAGGTGAGGGGAGGTCCTAACTAATCAATGAAGACCTAGACCACCAGGTGATGGGAGTTCCTAACTAATCAATGAAGACCTAGACCACCGGGTGAGGGGAGTTCCTAACTAATCAATGAAGACCTAGGCAACCAGGTGAGGGGAGGTCCTAACTAATCAATGAAGACCTAGGCAACCAGGTGAGGGGAGGTCCTAACTAATCGATGAAGACGTAGACCACCAGGTGAGGGGAGTTCCTAACTAATCAATGAAGACCTAGGCAACCAGGTGAGGGGAGGTCCTAACTAATCGATGAAGACGTAGACCACCAGGTGAGGGGAGGTCCTAACTAATCGATGAAGACGTAGACCACCAGGTGAGGGGAGTTCCTAACTAATCAATGAAGACCTAGGCAACCAGGTGAGGGGAGGTCCTAACTTATCGATGAAGACGTAGACCACCAGGTGAGGGGAGTTCCTAACTAATCAATGAAGACCTAGGCAACCAGGTGAGGGGAGGTCCTAACTAATCACTGACCTTAATTCACCATTCAAGTACAAGGGAGGAGTAAAAACCAGCAGAACCCCTCGACCCTCCATAGAAGGAGTTAGACACCTGTGGATCCAGCCAGGTACCACGTCAACAACAAACACTCTCTGAGGCCTCGCTCCCTCTCTCCCTCCCATCATCTCTCCCCCATCCAACTCTCCCTCCCTCCATCTCTCCCCCCCTCCAACTCTCCCTCCCTCCATCTCCCCCTCCAACTCTCCCTCCCTCCATCTCTCCCCCTCCAACTCTCCCTCCTCCATCTCTCCCCTCCAACTCTCCCTCCCTCCATCTCTCCCCCCTCCAACTCTCCCTCCCTCCATCTCTCCATCTCTCTCCAACTCTCCCTCCCTCCATCTCTCAACCCCTCCATCTCTCCCCCCTCCAACTCTCCCTCCCTCCATCTCTCCCTCCAACTCTCCCTCCCTCCATCTCTCCATCTCTCCCCCTCCAACTCTCCCTCCCTCCATCTCTCCCCCTCCAACTCTCCCTCCCTCCATCTCTCCATCTCTCCCCCCTCCAACTCTCCCTCCTCCCTCCATCTCTCCCCTCCAACTCTCCCTTCCTCCATATCTCCCCTCCAACTCTCCCTCCCTCCATCTCTCCCCCTCCAACTCCTCCCTTCCATCTCTCCATCTCTCCCCCCTCCAACTCTCCCTCCCTCCATCTCTCAACCCCTCCAACTCTCCCTCCCTCCAACTCTCCCTCCCTCCCTCCCTCCCTAGTAAATTGTAATTGTCCTTTCATCTATCCCCCTTGTTTGATCTATTTCTCTTTCTGAAAGGAGTAGAGAGTCTCTAGAGTCACCCTCTGGTGTCTGCCTGTCTGCCTGTCTGCCTGTCTGCCTGTCTGCCTGTCTGTCTGCCTGCCTGTCTGTCTGTCTGTCTGTCTGTCTGTCTGTCTGTCTGCCTGTCTGTCTGTCTGTCTGTCTGCCTGTCTGTCTGTCTGTCTGTCTGTCTGTCTGTCTGTCTGTCTGTCTGTCTGTCTGCCTGTCTGTCTGTCTGCCTGTCTGCCTGTCTGTCTGCCTGTCTGTCTGCCTTGCTCCTTAATGTCTACTGCTAAGATTATTGTTAATGCTTGGCTGGAACTAAATCATCACACAATTTAAAATTAAAAAAAATATATTTTTGAGAAGTGGTTGTCCCACTGGCTATCATAAGGTGAATGCACCAATTTGTAAGTGGCTCTGGATAAGAGCGTCTGCTAAATGACGTAAATGTAAATGTAATGTTTCATCTTCTATTGCTTTATGTTACATCACTGTGTCTGTTTCACGATGCTACAACACTAAAACATTTCATCTTCTATTGCTTAATGTTACATCACTGTGGCCATGTGTTCCACCTCATTCCTGGAGGGACATGTGTTCCACCTCAATCCTGCCTGTCTGTCTGCCTGTCTGCCTGTCTGCCTGTCTGCCTGCCTGCCTGTCTGTCTGTCTGTCTGTCTGTCTGTCTGTCTGTCTGTCTGTCTGTCTGTCTGTCTGTCTGTCTGCCTGCCTGCCTGCCTAACTGCCTGCTGTCTGTCTGTCTGTCTGTCTGTCTGCCTGCCTGTCTGCCTGTCTGTCTGCCTGTCTGCCTGTCTGTCTGTCTGTCTGTCTGCCTGTCTGCCTGTCTCCTTAATGTCTACCGCTAAGATTATTGTTAATGCTTGGCTGGAACTAAATCATCACTCGAGTTCAGAGAGAGACGTATTCAAAGTTATTCATAATGAGATGGATGACATTATTCTCCTCTGTATCTCTCTCTCTCTCTCCCGTAACTCCTCCACTCCTGCTCCTTCCACCGGACCATCCCCCTGTTTACTTTATCACCAGGAAAGTAATGGGAAAGTAGATGATTATGTCCATGCATGGTCAGGTCTACACCTAATCCTCTACCTCATATAGGAAACCATAACAGCTTTGTGATTGTGCAGTGTCAGCTCCTTGTAAAATGTGTGTAATAGAGTGTGAGAGTCTGTGAGAGATTGTGAGCGTCTGTGAGAGTCTGTGAGATAGTGAGAGACAGTGTGTAAGAGAGTGTGAGAGTTTGTGAGAGAGTGTGAGAGTCTGTGAGAGAGTGTGAGAGACAGTGTGTAAGAGAGTGTGAGAGTTTGTGAGAGAGTGTGAGAGTCTGTGAGAGAATGTGGGAGTCTGTGAGAGAGTGAGAGAGTCTGTGAGAGAGTGTAAGAGTCTGTGAAAGTCTGTGAGAGAGTGTGAGAGTCTGTGAGAGTCTGTGAGAGAGTGTGAGAGTCTGTGAGAGAGGGTGAGAGTCTGTGAGAGTGGGTGAGAGTCTGTGAGAGTCTGTGAGAGAGCAGTAGGAGTAATTATTTTGTTTTAAGCCTTCCCCAAACCATCGCCCTAACCTTAACCTCTTAGAATTAATACCTAAACTTAAACTTTTTGAGTTGTTTCTGTTTTAACCCTGTAACCATGAGTAATGAACCCTGTAACCACGCGGAATTAATGGGTAAAGAATTGACGTTCATCCAATTACGGCAAATTCCGAAGTGAAACTATGAGATCAGGTTGCCTGAGGAGGGGTGTAAGCAGTACAGGGAAGAGAGAGACCTTTCGGTATGCCCTTTCAGGCTGAAATATTCTGTTAGTTTTCGGTGTTGGGAAAGTGAATTGAAAAGAAGTTACGGAGAATCAAGGGTTGGAGAACAATTTCAGCGTCACAGAGTAGCATAGCATATTGTAGTGACTGTCTGTCCGTCCGTCTGTCTCTGTTCTGTCTGTCTGTAACAGCTAGATCTTAACCTTCTCCTCTCCTCTCCTCTCCTCTCCTCTCCTCTCCTCTCCTCTCCTCTCCTCTCCTCTCCTCTCCTCTCCTCTCTAGAAGAAGTCAGTGATAGCCACCAGTCTGATAGCGGTGGTGTCACTCTTCGTTGGAGTGGTCAACTACTTGGAGAAGCCCTATTTCCTCATGGAACCAGTCTTCAGCAGACAACCCCACAAGGCCTTCAAACCTCACCTGGGATACGTCAGCATCCCCAAGCAAGAGGTGATTACACACACACACACACACACGAATTTAGGAACACACACACCTTAATGTACACACACACCTTGACACGGTACACACACCTCGACACGGTACACACACACCTCGACACGGTACACACACACCTCGACACGGTACACACACACCTCGACACGGTACACACACACACACCTCGACAAGGCACACACACACCTCGATACGGTACACACACACCTCGATACGGTACACACACACCTTGACACGGTACACACACACACACCTCGACATGGTACACACACACACCTCGACATGGTACACACACACCTCGACATGGTACACACACACACCTCGACACGGTACACACACCTTGACACGGTACACACACACCTCGACATGGTACACACACACCTCGACATGGTACACACACACACACCTCGACATGGCACACACACACACCTCGACACGATACACACACACCTTGACACGGTACACACACACACACCTCGACACGATACACACACACCTTGACACGGTACACACACACACACCTCGACACGGTACACACACCTTGACACGGTACACACACACCTCGACACGGTACACACACACCTCGACATGGTATACACACACACCTCGACACGGTACACACACACCTCGACACGGTACACACACACACACACACACACACTAAATCAAGCATATTTGAAAGAGAACAAATACTATTACAAATACTGCCCAGGTCTGACACACACATATTTCCATATTCAACAGAATAGAATGGGTTTTGATAGTAAATGTTAGTGAATAGAAGGTCTTCCCTCTTTGTCCAATGACACCATTAAAAGGCCTGAATTACCTCAATATGAATAATATTCAATATTGAATACATGATCTCCAAATAGCAGCTCTCACACTTCCATAGTCGCTGGAACAGATTTACATCTATAGGTTAGGAACTCCCCTCACCTGGCAGTCATCATCTATAGGTTAGGAACTCCCCTGACCTGGCAGTCATCATCTATAGGTTAGGAACTCCCCTGACCTGGCAGTCATCATCTATAGGTTAGAACCCTCACCTGGCAGTCATCATCTATAGGTTAGAACTCCCCCTCACCTGGCAGTCATCATCTATAGGTTAGGAACTCCCCTCACCTGGCAGTCATCATCTATAGGTTAGGAACTCCCCTCACCTGGCAGTCATCATCTATAGGTTAGGAACTCCCCTCACCTGGCAGTCATCATCTATAGGTTAGGAACTCCCCTCACCTGGCAGTCATCATCTATAGGTTAGGAACTCCCCTCACCTGGCAGTCATCATCTATAGGTTAGGAACTCCTCACCTGGCAGTTATCATCTATAGGTTAGGAACTCCCCTGACCTGGCAGTCATCATCTATAGGCAGAACTTACCTGGCATCTATAGGTTAGGAACTCCCCTCACCTGGCAGTCATAACATCTATAGGTTAGGAACTCCCCCCTCACCTGGCAGTCATACATCTATAGGTTAGGAACTCCCCTCACCTGGCAGTCATCATCATAGGAGGCCTCAACTGGCAGTCATCATCTATAGGTTAGGAACTCCCCTGACCTTGGCAGTCATCATCATAGGTTAGGGAATCCTCACCTGGCAGTCATCATCTATAGGTTAGGAACTCCTCACCTGGCAGTCATCATCTATAGGTTAGGAACTCCCCTCACCTGGCAGTCATCTATAGGTTAGGAACTCCCCTCACCTGGCAGTCATCATCTAGGTTAGGAACCCTCACCTGAGTAGTCATCATCCTATAGGTTAGGAACTCCCCTCACCTGGCAGTCATCATCTATAGGTTAGAACTCCCTCACCTGGCAGTCATCATCTATAGGTTAGGAACTCCCCTCACCTGGCAGTCATCATCTATAGGTTAGAATCCCTCACCCGGCAGTCATCATCTATAGGTTAGGAACTCCCTCACCTGGCAGTCATCATCTAGTTAGGAACCTGACTTGGCAAGGTCATCATCTATAGGTTAGGAACTCCCCTCACCTGGCAGTCATCATCTATAGGTTAGGAACTCCCCTCACCTGGCAGTCATCATCTATAGGTTAGGAACTCCCCTGACCTGGCAGTCATCATCTATAGGTTAGGAACTCCCCTGACCTGGCAGTCATCATCTATAGGTTAGGAACTCCCCTGACCTGGCAGTCATCATCTATAGGTTAGGAACTCCCCTGACCTGGCAGTCATCATCTATAGGTTAGGAACTCCCTCACCTGGCAGTCATCTATAGGTTAGGAACTCCTCACCTGGCAGTTCATCTACTAGGTTAGGAACTCCCCTGACCTGGGAGTCATCATCTATAGGTTAGGAACTCCCCCTGACCTGGCAGTCATCATCCATAGGTTAGGAACTCCCACCTGGCAGTCTATCATCTAGAGGTTAGGAACTCCTGACCTGGCAGTCATCATCTATAGGTTAGGAACTCCCCTGACCTGGCAGTCATCAATCATCAACAGATTTACATCTATAGGTTAGGAACTCCCCTGACTGCAGTCATACTATAGGTTAGGAACTCCCTCACCTGGCAGTCATCATACTATAGGTTAGGAACTCCCTCACCTGGCAGTCATCATCCTAGGTTAGGAACTCCTCACCTGGCAGTCATCATCTATAGGTTAGGAACTCCCCTGACTGGAGTCATCATCTATAGGGTTAGGAACTCCTCTCACCTGGCAGTCATCATCTATCGGTTAGAACTCCTCACCTGGCAGTCATCATCTATAGGTTAGGAACTCCCCTCACCTGGCAGTCATCACTCTATAGGTTAGGAACTCCCTGACCTGGCAGTCATCATCTATAGGTTAGGACACCCTGACCTGGCAGCATCATCTATAGGTTAGGAACTCCTGACCTGGCAGTCATCATCTATAGGTTAGGAACTCCCTCACCTGGCAGTTATCATCTATAGGTTAGGAACTCCCCTGACCTGGCAGTCATCATCTATAGGTTAGGAACTCCCCTGACCTGGCAGTCATCATCTATAGGTTAGGAACTCCCCTCACCTGGCAGTCATCAATCTCATTGGATTTACCTCAATACCTCCCCAGTGGCATTTTACTTATTATCTCTTCACTGTAATGGTTATGTGATGTAATGGTTGGTTATGTGATGTACTGGTTGGTTCTGTGATGTAATGGTTGGTTATGTGATGTAATGGTTGGTTATGTGATGTAATGGTTGGTTCTGTGATGTAATGGTTGGTTCTGTGATGTAATGGTTGGTTCTGTGATGTAATGGTTGGTTATGTGATGTAATGGTTGGTTCTGTGATGTAATGGTTGGTTCTGTGATGTAATGGTTGGTTCTGTGATGTAATGGTTGGTTCTGTGATGTAATGGTTGGTTCTGTGATGTAATGGTTGGTTCTGTGATGTAATGGTTGGTTCTGTGATGTAATGGTTGGTTATGTGATGTAATGGTTGGTTCTGTGATGTAATGGTTGGTTCTGTGATGTACTGGTTGGTTCTGTGATGTAATGGTTGGTTCTATGATGTAATGTAATGGTTGGTTCTGTGATGTACTGGTTGGTTCTGTGATGTAATGGTTGGTTCTGTGATGTAATGGTTGGTTCTGTGACGTAACGTAATGGTTGGTTCTGTGATGTAATGGTTGGTTCTGTGATGTAATGGTTGGTTCTGTGATGTAATGTAATGGTTGGTTCTGTGATGTAACGTAATGGTTGGTTCTGTGATGTAACGTAATGGTTGGTTCTGTGATGTAATGTAATGGTTGGTTCTGTGATGTAACGTAATGGTTGGTTCTGTGATGTAACGTACTGGTTGGTTCTGTGATGTAATGTAATGGTTGGTTCTGTGATGTAATGGTCGGTTCTGTGATGTAACGTAATGGTTGGTTCTGTGATGTAATGGTTGGTTCTGTGATGTAATGTAATTGTTGGTTCTGTGATGTAATGGTTGGTTCTGTGACATAACGTAATGGTTGGTTCTGTGATGTAATGTAATGGTTGGTTCTGTGATGTAATGGTTGGTTCTGTGACGTAATGTAATGGTTGGTTCTGTGATGATTTCAACTAGTTCTCTTCTCTGGATTATTCCTTTGTAATTCTAACGCCCCGCGTCTCTAATCCAAATGGCTCCCTATTCCCAACTCAGTGCACTGGGCTACTAGGGGCTCTGGTCAAAATCTGCCCATTATTCTTTTCAAAATGCTTCAAGCTCTGTCAAATTGGTTGTTGATCATTTCTAGACAACCATTTTCAGGTCTCGCCATAGATTTCCAAGTAGATTTAAGTCAAAACTGTAACTCGGCCACTCAGGAACATTCACTGTCTTCTTGGTAAGCAACTCCAGTGTATATTTGGTCTTGTGTTTTAGGTTATTGTCCTGCTGAAAGGTGAATTAGTCTCCCAGTGTCTGGTGGAAAGCAGCTAGCTAGCACTGCAGTGCATAAAGTGTAGTTGACTCAAACAGAGAGAAAGACAATAGTTAAACAGTTTTGACCAAATTAATTTCTTCAAAAATTGAGAGAGAGAGAGAGAGAGAGAGCTTAGTTTACCTTTCACTTACTTAACTAGCGAATGCAGCTAATTTACCCTACTCAACAACCTGACTCAAACAAAGAGGAATTATATTTATGTTAGGTAGCTGGGTAACGCTATCCAACACTGCAACTCAGGTAAGGTGAGCTTTCGGTTGTATTAATTTATTGCCACCGGGGTGTAACTACTAAACTGCTTGCTGTACACTGTACTGCGTGATTGTACACATGGATTGGATTGTGGGTTACTAACGTTCTAGTTTGTTGACTATAACGGTAATATGGTGACAATGATGTAGGCTGTGTAGAGGTTATGGTATGAAGGTTTGGCTTGGAGAGGGTTTTTGCGCCTGGTCACAGACAGCTGTTGAGTTGTGCACTGAAGTCCACAAGCGAAGGGAAAAGGTGAGAGGAGGAGAGCGCGTAGATGCCAGATAAATAATTATACAACGAGCTAAGTGATGATGCTGTACGTGGCTGCTATGAAAGTGAACTGTGTGTGTCAGTGATCAGGGGTGTATTCATTCCGTTGATTCTGTTGAAAAACGTTTCTTAAACGAAACGAAACGGGGAGGGACCTACCTGAATTTGTCCAATAGAAACTCTCGTTTTAGTTGTTTGGACTAATGATTACACCCCGGATCAGCTAGATGCAGGCAAGAGTCTGCAAGGCGGTATTGAATGTGTCACTGTCTGCCACCTCAACGTTTTCTCTCGACCTGTGTGCTCCTACGTTGTAAACTTTAATTCATAGGCTAGGTTGTAGCAACCTCATGATGGGTAGAGGGGAAATTCTACTATCATGTAGTAGCCTAAACCTATCGATGTTACATTGAGTTGAGTGATTTGGAAAATGAATGACAGTCATCCAATATGCTGTAATAGAAACAAGGCCATGTTCATAGAATATGTATATATTGTCCTCCCTCATCTCAAACGGCACCGACCGCCCACAGAGTGTGTGTTTTGGAACAGATTCGTTACTTTCCTGGCTGGGGCCTTGTCCCAAATGGCACCCTATATAGCCTATGGGCTCTGGTCAAATGGCACCCTATATAGCCTATGGGCTCTGGTCAAATGGCACCCTATATAGCCTATGGGCTCTGGTCAAATGGCACCCTATATAGCCTATGGGCTCTGGTCAAATGGCACCCTATATAGCCTATGGGCTCTGGTCAAATGGCACCCTATATAGCCTATGGGCCCTGGTCAAAAGTAGTGCGCTACATAAGGAATAGGGTACCGTTTGGGACGCACCTGGGGCTTGGTTCTGGTTGGTTCTGGTTGGTTCTCCTCCCCCCCTCCAGTATTTGTGTCTAATCAGACATTACACTGATCCCAGTGTCGGCACCTCCTCCAGGGCTAGACGAGTCCCTAAGACAGGCCCTAGTCCTGGCTGTTTAAGCTTTCACACTGAACTGGTCTGGAGCGTTTACCTTTGATCTCTAGTGTGTTTACCCCCTTAGTTTGGTTCGTCTGGACTGGTGTGAACACTACCTGCGCTCAGGAGCACACTAAACAACGCACCGTGGTTCGCTAAAAAAAAACGGTGGTCTAGGCCCGTTTGAATTCGTACCGTGGTGTGGTTCGCTGCTGGTGAGAACGCAGTCTGGACCAAACACAGGAAAAGAACCAGAGGCACGCAGTTATTATTGGTTGTTTGACTGAGAGCACATCACCTTAACTTGAGGTCTCTGAAACATTCTGTGATGATTAGGGGAGATGGGGGCTATTACCAGAGACATAGACTAGTCAATTAGAGAGGCTATTGGTCTGTGTCCTCCTGCATGTTGTTGGAAGGATATTGGTCTGTTTCCTCCTGCATGTTGTTGGAAGGATATTGGTCTGTTTCCTCCTGCATGTTGTTGGAAGGCTATTGGTCTGGTTCCTCCTGCATGTTGTTGAAAGGCTATTGGTCTGTCTCCTCCTGCATGTTGTTGGAAGGCTATTGGTCTGTCTCCTCCTGCATGTTGTTGGAAGGCTATTGGTCTGTGTCCTCCTGCATGTTGTTGGAAGGCTATTGGTCTGTGTCCTCCTGCATGTTGTTGGAAGACCAAAGGCAGAGCAAAAGTAATATGAAGATTGGGACGGACAAATGATGTCATGATAATCATAGACAGATTTAACGTGAGCATTTCTGTCCAATAAACAAATGACTTGCATGGACACGTGGTTTTGTTTAGGAATTTTAGTTTGTTTGACATTTGACAATGTGAAACCAACCGGACCAGATGGAAAAAAAGACAATGTAACAAATAATAGAATTCTGATTGGAACTACAGCTCAGAGCTATGTGTGGAAACACCCTATATCTCTTTACCCCTGCTTCCTGGTCCCTATGGGAGATTATGTCAATGATAAAACAGACAGTTTTGCTGGCTCAGAAGAAGGCCTCGGCTCAGTCCAAAATGGCACCCTATTCCCTATATAGAGACCTATATAGAGCCCTATGGGCCTGGTCAAATGTAGTGCACCCTCCTCTTCTCCTCTCAGTCCTCTGTTCAGCTCCTCTCAGTCCTCTGTTCAGCTCCTCTCAGTCCTCTATTCAGCTCCTTTCAGTCCTCTGTTCAGCTCCTCTCAGTCCTCTGTTCAGCTCCTCAGGTTCACTGTTGTTCAGCTCCTCTCAGTCCTCTGTTCAGCTCCTCTAAGTCCTCTGTTCAGCTCCTCAGGTTCACTGTTGTTCAGCTCCTCTCAGTCCTCTGTTCAGCTCCTCTCAGTCCTCTGTTCAGCTCCTCAGGTTCACTGTTGTTCAGCTCCTCTCAGTCCTCTATTCAGCTCCTCTCAGTCCTCTGTTCAGCTCCTCTCAGTCCTCTGTTCAGCTCCTCTCAGTCCTCTGTTCAGCTCCTCTCAGTCCTCTGTTCAGTTCCTCTCAGTCCTCTGTCAAGCTCCTCTCAGGCCTCTAACAAGCTCCTCTCAGTCCTCTGTTCAGCTCCTTTTAGTCCTCTGTTCAGCTCCTCTCAGTCCTCTGTTCAGCTCATCTCTGTCCTCTGTTCAGCTCCTTTCAGTCCTCTGTTCAGCTCCTTTCAGTCCTTTTTTCAGCTCCTCTCAGTCCTCTGTTCAGTTCCTCTCTGTCCTCTGTTCAGCTCCTCTCAGTCCTCTGTTCAGCTCCTTTCAGTCCTCTGTTCAGCTCCTCTCAGTCCTCTGTTCAGCTCCTCTCAGTCCTCTGTTCAGCTCCTCTCAGTCCTCTGTTCAGCTCCTTTCAGTGGTCTGTTCAGCTCCTCTCAGTCCTCGGTTCAGCTCCTCTCAGTCCTCTGTTCAGCTCCTCTCAGTCCTCTGTTCAGCTCCTCTCAGTCCTCTGTTCAGTTCCTCTCTGTCCTCTGTTCAGCTCCTCTCAGTCCTCTGTTCAGCTCCTCTCAGTCCTCTGTTCAGCTCCTCTCAGTCCTCTGTTCAGTTCCTCTCTGTCCTCTGTTCAGCCCCTCTCAGTCCTCTGTTCAGCTCCTCTCAGTCCTCTGTTCAGCTCCTCTCAGTCCTCTATTCAGCTCATTTCAGTCCTCTGTTCAGCTCCTCTCAGTCCTCTATTCAGCTCCTCTCAGTCCTCTATTCAGCTCCTTTCAGTCCTCTGTTCAACTGCTCTCAGTCCTCTGTTCAGCTCCTCTCAGTCCTCTGTTCAGCTCCTCAGGTTCACTGTTGTTCAGCTCCTCTCAGTCCTCTGTTCAGCTCCTCTCAGTCCTCTGTTCAGCTCCTCAGGTTCACTGTTGTTCAGCTCCTCTCAGTCCTCTGTTCAGCTCCTCTCAGTCCTCTGTTCAGCTCCTCAGGTTCACTGTTGTTCAGCTCCTCTCAGTCCTCTATTCAGCTCCTCTCAGTCCTCTGTTCAGCTCCTTTCAGTCCTCTGTTCAGCTCCTTTCAGTCCTCTGTTCAGCTCCTCTCAGTCCTCTGTTCAGCTCCTCTCAGTCCTCTGTTCAGCTCCTTTCAGTCCTCTGTTCAGTTCCTCTCTGTCCTCTGTTCAGTTCCTCTCTGTCCTCTGTTCAGCTCCTCTCAGTCCTCTGTTCAGCTCCTCTCAGTCCTCTGTTCAGCTCCTCAGGTTCACTGTTGTTCAGCTCCTCTCAGTCCTCTGTTCAGCTCCTCTCAGTCCTCTGTTCAGCGCCTCAGGTTCACTGTTGTTCAGCTCCTCTCAGTCCTCTATTCAGCTCCTTTCAGTCCTCTGTTCAGCTCCTCTCAGTCCTCTGTTCAGCTCCTTTCAGTCCTCTGTTCAGCTCCTCTCAGTCCTCTGTTCAGCTCCTCTCAGTCCTCTGTTCAGCTCCTTTCAGTCCTCTGTTCAGTTCCTCTCTGTCCTCTGTTCAGTTCCTCTCTGTCCTCTGTTCAGCTCCTCTCAGTCCTCTGTTCAGCTCCTCTCAGTCCTCTATTCAGCTCATTTAAGACCTCTGTTCAGCTCCTCTCAGTCCTATGTTCAGCTCCTCTCAGTCCTCTGTTCAGCTCCTTTTAGACCTCTGTTCAGCTCCTTTCAGTCCTCTGTTCAGCTCCTTTCAGTCCTTTGTTCAGCTCCTCTCAGTCCTCTGTTCAGTTCCTCTCTGTCCTCTGTTCAGCTCCTCTCAGTCTTCTGTTCAGCTCCTCTCAGTCCTCTATTCAGCTCCTCTCAGTCCTCTGTTCAGCTCCTCTCAGTCCTCTGTTCAGCTCCTCTCAGTCCTCTGTTCAGCTCCTCTCAGTCCTCTGTTCAGTTCCTCTCAGTCCTCTGTCAAGCTCCTCTCAGGCCTCTAACAAGCTCCTCTCAGTCCTCTGTTCAGCTCCCTTTTAGTCCTCTGTTCAGCTCCTCTCAGTCCTCTGTTCAGCTCATCTCTGTCCTCTGTTCAGCTCCTTTCAGTCCTCTGTTCAGCTCCTTTCAGTCCTTTTTTCAGCTCCTCTCAGTCCTCTGTTCAGTTCCTCTCTGTCCTCTGTTCAGCTCCTCTCAGTCCTCTGTTCAGCTCCTTTCAGTCCTCTGTTCAGCTCCTCTCAGTCCTCTGTTCAGCTCCTCTCAGTCCTCAGTTCAGCTCCTCTCAGTCCTCTGTTCAGCTCCTTTCAGTGGTCTGTTCAGCTCCTCTCAGTCCTCTGTTCAGCTCCTCTCAGTCCTCTGTTCAGCTCCTCTCAGTCCTCTGTTCAGTTCCTCTCTGTCCTCTGTTCAGCCCCTCTCAGTCCTCTGTTCAGCTCCTCTCAGTCCTCTGTTCAGCTCCTCTCAGTCCTCTATTCAGCTCATTTCAGTCCTCTGTTCAGCTCCTCTCAGTCCTCTATTCAGCTCCTCTCAGTCCTCTATTCAGCTCCTTTCAGTCCTCTGTTCAACTCCTCTCAGTCCTCTGTTCAGCTCCTCTCAGTCCTCTGTTCAGCTCCTCAGGTTCACTGTTGTTCAGCTCCTCTCAGTCCTCTGTTCAGCTCCTCTCAGTCCTCTGTTCAGCTCCTCAGGTTCACTGTTGTTCAGCTCCTCTCAGTCCTCTGTTCAGCTCCTCTCAGTCCTCTGTTCAGCTCCTCAGGTTCACTGTTGTTCAGCTCCTCTCAGTCCTCTATTCAGCTCCTCTCAGTCCTCTGTTCAGCTCCTTTCAGTCCTCTGTTCAGCTCCTTTCAGTCCTCTGTTCAGCTCCTCTCAGTCCTCTGTTCAGCTCCTCTCAGTCCTCTGTTCAGCTCCTTTCAGTCCTCTGTTCAGTTCCTCTCTGTCCTCTGTTCAGTTCCTCTCTGTCCTCTGTTCAGCTCCTCTCAGTCCTCTGTTCAGCTCCTCTCAGTCCTCTGTTCAGCTCCTCAGGTTCACTGTTGTTCAGCTCCTCTCAGTCCTCTGTTCAGCTCCTCTCAGTCCTCTGTTCAGCGCCTCAGGTTCACTGTTGTTCAGCTCCTCTCAGTCCTCTATTCAGCTCCTCTCAGTCCTCTGTTCAGCTCCTCTCAGTCCTCTGTTCAGCTCCTTTCAGTCCTCTGTTCAGCTCCTCTCAGTCCTCTGTTCAGCTCCTCTCAGTCCTCTGTTCAGCTCCTTTCAGTCCTCTGTTCAGTTCCTCTCTGTCCTCTGTTCAGTTCCTCTCTGTCCTCTGTTCAGCTCCTCTCAGTCCTCTGTTCAGCTCCTCTCAGTCCTCTATTCAGCTCATTTCAGACCTCTGTTCAGCTCCTCTCAGTCCTCTGTTCAGCTCCTCTCAGTCCTCTATTCAGCTCCTCTCAGTCCTCTGTTCAGCTCCTCTCAGTCCTCTGTTCAGCTCCTCTCAGTCCTCTGTTCAGCTCCTCTCAGTCCTCTGTTCAGCTCCTCTCAGTCCTCTGTTCAGCTCCTCTCAGTCCTCTCTTCAGCTCCTCTCAGTCCTCTGTTCAGTTCCTCTCAGGCCTCTGTTCAGCTCCTTTTAGTCCTCTGTTCAGTTCCTCTCAGTCCTATGTTCAGCTCCTCTCAGTCCTCTGTTCAGCTCCTTTTAATCCTCTGTTCAGCTCCTTTCAGTCCTCTGTTCAGCTCCTTTCAGTCCTTTGTTCAGCTCCTCTCAGTCCTCTGTTCAGTTCCTCTCTGTCCTCTGTTCAGCTCCTCTCAGTCTTCTGTTCAGCTCCTCTCAGTCCTCTGTTCAGCTCCTCTCAGTCCTCTGTTCAGTTTCTCTCAGTCCTCTGTTCAGCTCCTTTCAGTCCTCTGTTCAGCTCCTCTCAGTCCTCTTTTCAGCTCCTTTCAGTCCTCTGTTCAGCTCCTCTCAGTCCTCTGTTCAGCTCCTTTCAGTCCTCTGTTCAGCTCCTCTCAGTCCTCTGTTCAGTTCCTCTCTGTCCTCTGTTCAGCTCCTCTCAGTCCTCTGTTCAGCTCCTCTCAGTCCTCTGTTCAGCTCCTCTCAGTCCTCTATTCAGCTCATTTCAGTCCTCTGTTCAGCTCCTCTCAGTCCTCTGTTCAGCTCCTCTCAGTCCTATATTCAGCTCCTTTCAGTCCTCTGTTCAACTCCTCTCAGTCCTCTGTTCAGCTCCTCTCAGTCCTCTGTTCAGCTCCTCAGGTTCACTATTGTTCAGCTCCTCTCAGTCCTCTATTCAGCTCCTCTCAGTCCTCTATTCAGCTCCTCTCAGTCCTCTGTTCAGCTCCTCTCAATCCTCTGTTCCTCTCAGTCCTCTGTTCAGTTCCTCTCAGTCCTCTGTTCAGCTCCTTTCAGTCCTCTGTTCAGCTCCTCTCAGTCCTCTGTTCAGCTCCTTTTAGTCCTCTGTTCAGCTCCTCTCAGTCCTCTGTTCAGCTCATCTCTGTCCTCTGTTCAGCTCCTTTCAGTCCTCTGTTCAGCTCCTTTCAGTCCTTTGTTCAGCTCCTCTCAGTCCTCTGTTCAGTTCCTCTCTGTCCTCTGTTCAGCTCCTCTCAGTCCTCTGTTCAGTTCCTCTCTGTCCTCTGTTCAGCTCCTCTCAGTCCTCTATTCAGTTCCTCTCAGTCCTCTGTTCAGCTCCTTTCAGTCCTCTGTTCAGCTCCTATCAGTCCTCTGTTCAGCTCCTCTCAGTCCTCTGTTCAGCTCATTTTAGTCCTCTGTTCAGCTCCTCTCAGTCATCTGTTCAGCTTCTCTCAGTCCTCTGTTCAGCTCCTCTCAGTCCTCTGTTCAGCTCCTCTCAGTCCTCTGTTCAGTTCCTCTCAGGCCTCTGTTCAGCTCCTTTTAGTCCTCTGTTCAGCTCCTCTCAGTCCTCTGATCAGCTCCTTTTAGTCCTCTGTTCAGCTCCTTTCAGTCCTCTGTTCAGCTCCTTTCAGTCCTTAGTACAGCTCCTCTCAGTCCTCTCTTCAGTTCCTCTCTGTCCTCTGTTCAGCTCCTCTCAGTCTTCTGTGCAGCTCCTCTCAGTCCTCTGTTCAGCTCCTCTCAGTCCTCTGTTCAGTTTCTCTCAGTCCTCTGTTCAGCTTTTTTCAGTCCTCTGTTCAGCTCCTCTCAGTCCTCTGTTCAGCTCCTCTCAGTCCTCTGTTCAGCTCCTCTCAGTCATCTGTTCAGTTCCTCTCAGGCCTCTGTTCAGCTCCTTTTAGTCCTCTGTTCAACTCCTCTCAGTCCTCTGTTCAGCTCCTCTCTGTCCTCTGTTCAGCTCCTTTCAGTCCTCTGTTCAGCTCCTTTCAGACCTTTGTTCAGCTCCTGTCAGTCCTCTGTTCAGTTCATCTCAGTCCTCTGTTCAGCTCCTCTCAGTCCTCTATTCAGCTCCTCTCAGTCCTCTGTTCAGTTCCTCTCAGTCCTCTGTTTAGCTCCTTTCAGTTCTCTGTTCAGCTCCTCTCAGTCCTCTGTCAAGCTCCTCTCAGTCCTCTGTTCAGCTCCTTTTAGTCCTTTGTTCAGCTCCTCTCAGTCCTCTGTTCAGCTCATCTCTGTCCTCTGTTCAGCTCCTTTCAGTCCTCTGTTCAGCTCCTTTCAGTCATTTGTTCAGCTCCTCTCAGTCCTCTATTCAGTTCCTCTCTGTCCTCTGTTCAGCTCCTCTCAGTCCTCTGTTCAGCTCCTCTCAGTCCTCTGTTCAGCTCCTTTTAGTCCTCTTTTCAGCTCCTCTCAGTCCTCTGTTCAGCTCATCTCTTTCCTCTGTTCAGCTCCTCTCAGTCCTCTGTTCAGCTCCTCTCTTTAGTCTCTCTGTTCAGCTCCTCTCAGTCTCCTGTTTAGCTCCTTTCAGTCTCTGTTCAGCTCCTATCAGTCCTCTGTTCAGCTCCTCTCAGTCCTCTGTTCAGCTCCTTTAGTCCTCTGTTCAGCTCCTCTCAGTCCTCTGTTCAGCTCCTTTCAGTCATTTGTTCAGCTCCTCTCAGTCCTCTATTCAGCTCCTCTCAGTCCTCTATTCCAGCTCCCTTTCAGTCCTCTGTTCAACTCCTCTCAGTCCTCTGTTCAGCTCCTCTCAGTCCTCTGTTCAGCTCCTCAGTTCTGTTGTTCAGCTCCTCTCAGTCCTCTGTTCAGCTCCTCTCAGTCCTCTGTTCAGCTCCTCAGGTTCCTGTTGTTCAGCTCCTCTCAGTCCTCTGTTCAGCTCCTCTCAGTCCTCTGTTCAGCTCCTCAGGTTCACTTTGTTGTTCAGCTCCTCTCAGTCCTCTATTCAGCTCCTCTCAGTCCTCTGTTCAGCTCCTTTCAGTCCTTTGTTCAGCTCTTCAGTCCTTTCTGTTCAGCTCCTCTCAGTCCTCTGTTCAGCTCCTCTCAGTCCTCTGTTCAGCTCCTTTCAGTCCTCTGTTCAGTTCCTCTCTGTCCTCTGTTCAGTCTCTCTGTCCTCTGTTCAGCTCCTCTCAGTCCTCTGTTCAGCTCCTCTCAGTCCTCTGTTCAGCTCCTCAGGTTCACTGTTGTTCAGCTCCTCTCAGTCCTCTGTTCAGCTCCTCTCAGTCCTCTGTTCAGCGCCTCAGGTTCACTGTTGTTCAGCTCCTCTCAGTCCTCTATTCAGCTCCTCTCAGTCCTCTGTTCAGCTCCTCTCAGTCCTCTGTTCAGCTCCTTTCAGTCCTCTGTTCAGCTCCTCTCAGTCCTCTGTTCAGCTGCTCTCAGTCCTCTGTTCAGCTCCTTTCAGTCCTCTGTTCAGTTTCTCTCTGTCCTCTGTTCAGTTCCTCTCTGTCCTCTGTTCAGCTCCTCTCAGTCCTCTGTTCAGCTCCTCTCAGTCCTCTATTCAGCTCATTTAAGACCTCTGTTCAGCTCCTCTCAGTCCTATGTTCAGCTCCTCTCAGTCCTCTGTTCAGCTCCTTTTAGACCTCTGTTCAGCTCCTTTCAGTCCTCTGTTCAGCTCCTTTCAGTCCTTTGTTCAGCTCCTCTCAGTCCTCTGTTCAGCTCCTCTCAGTCTTGTTCAGCTTTCTCTCTGTTCAGCTCCTCTCAGTCCTCTTCAGCTCCTCTAGTCCTCTGTTCAGCTCCTCTCAGTCCTCTGTTCAGCTCCTTTCAGTCCTCTGTTCAGCTCCTCTCAGTCCTCTGTTCAGTTCCTCTCAGTCCTCTGTCAAGCTCCTCTCAGGCCTCTAACAAGCTCCTCTCAGTCCTCTGTTCAGCTCCTTCAGTCCTCTGTTCAGCTCCTCTCAGTCCTCTGTTCAGCTCCTCTCTGTCCTCTGTTCAGCTCCTTTCAGTCCTCTGTTCAGCTCCTTTCAGTCCTTTTTTCAGCTCCTCTCAGTCCTCTGTTCAGTTCCTCTCTGTCTCTGTTCAGCTCCTCTCAGTCTCTGTTCAGCTCCTTTCAGTCTCTGTTCAGCTCCTCTCAGTCCTCTGTTCAGCTCTCTCAGTCCTCAGTTCAGCTCCCTCTCAGTCCTCTGTTCAGCTCCTTTCAGTCTCTGTTCAGCTCTCTCAGTCTCTGTCCAGCTCCTCTCAGTCCTCTGTTCAGCTCCTCTCAGTCCTCTGTTCAGTTCCTCTCTGTCCTCTGTTCAGCCCCTCTCAGTCCTCTGTCCAGCTCCTCTCAGTCCTCTGTTCAGCTCCTCTCAGTCTCTATTCAGCTCATTTCAGTCCTCTGTTCAGCTCCTCTCAGTCCTCTATTCAGCTCCTCTCAGTCCTCTATTCAGCTCCTTTCAGTCCTCTGTTCAACTCCTCTCAGTCCTCTGTTCAGCTCCTCTCAGTCCTCTGTTCAGCTCCTCAGGTTCACTGTTGTTCAGCTCCTCTCAGTCCTCTGTTCAGCTCCTCTCAGTCCTCTGTTCAGCTCTCAGGTTCACTGTTGTTCAGCTCCTCTCAGTCCTCTGTTCAGCTCCTCTCAGTCCTCTGTTCAGCTCCTCAGGTTCACTGTTGTTCAGCTCCTCTCAGTCCTCTATTCAGCTCCTCTCAGTCCTCTGTTCAGCTCCTTTCAGTCCTCTGTTCAGCTCCTTTCAGTCCTCTGTTCAGCTCCTCTCAGTCCTCTGTTCAGCTCCTCTCAGTCCTCTGTTCAGCTCCTTTCAGTCCTCTGTTCAGTTCCTCTCTGTCCTCTGTTCAGTTCCTCTCTGTCCTCTGTTCAGCTCCTCTCAGTCCTCTGTTCAGCTCCTCTCAGTCCTCTGTTCAGCTCCTCAGGTTCCTCTGTTCAGCTCCTCTCAGTCCTCTGTTCAGCTCCTCTCAGTCCTCTGTTCAGCTTCCTCTCAGTCCTCTGTTCAGCTCCTCTCAGTCCTCTATTCAGCTCCTCTCAGTCCTCTGTTCAGTTCCTCTCAGTCCTCTGTTCAGCTCCTCTCAGTCCTCTGTTCAAGCTCCTCTCAGTCCTCTGTTCAGCTCCTCTTAGTCCTCTGTTCCAGCTCCCTCTCAGTCCTCTGTTCAGCTCTCTCTGTCCTCTGTTCAGCTCCTTTCAGTCTCTGTTCAGCTCCTTTCAGTCCTTTGTTCAGCTCCTCTCAGTCCTCTGTTCAGTTCCTCTCTGTCCTCTGTTCAGCTCCTCTCAGTCCTCTGTTCAGCTCCTCTCAGTCCTCTGTTCAGCTCCTCTCAGTCCTCTGTTCAGCTCCTCTCAGTCCTCTGTTCAGCTCCTCTCAGTCCTCTGTTCAGCTCCTTTCAGTCCTCTGTTCAGCTCCTCTCAGTCCTCTGTTCAGCTCCTCTCAGTCCTCTGTTCAGCTCCTCTCAGTCTCTGTTCAGTTCCTCTCAGTCTCTGTTCAGCTCCCTCTCAGTCTCTGTTCAGCTCCTCTCAGTCCTCTGTTCAGCTCCTCTCAGTCCTCTGTTCAGCTCATTTCAGTCTCTGTTCAGCTCCTCTAGTCCTCTATTCAGCTCCTCTCAGTCCTCTATTCAGCTCCTTTCAGTCCTCTGTTCAACTCCTCTCAGTCCTCTGTTCAGCTCCCTCTCAGTCCTCTGTTCAGCTCCTCAGGTTCCTGTTGTTCAGCTCCTCTCAGTCCTCTGTTCAGCTCCTCTCAGTCCTCTGTTCAGCTCCTCAGGTTCACTGTTGTTCAGCTCCTCTCAGTCCTCTGTTCAGCTCCTCTCAGTCCTCTGTTCAGCTCCTCAGGTTCACTGTTGTTCAGCTCCTCTCAGTCCTCTATTCAGCTCCTCTCAGTCCTCTGTTCAGCTCCTTTCAGTCCTCTGTTCAGCTCCTTTCAGTCCTCTGTTCGCTCTCTCAGTCCTCTGTTCAGCTCCTCTCAGTCCTCTGTTCAGCTCCTTTCAGTCTCTGTTCAGTTCCTCTCTGTCCTCTGTTCAGTTCCTCTCTGTCCTCTGTTCAGCTCCTCTCAGTCCTCTGTTCAGCTCCTCTCAGTCCTCTGTTCAGCTCCTCAGGTTCACTTTGTTCAGCTCCTCTCAGTCCTCTGTTCAGCTCCTCTCAGTCCTCTGTTCAGCTCTCAGGTTCCTGTTGTTCAGCTCCTCTCAGTCCTCTGTTCAGCTCCTCTCAGTCCTCTGTTCAGCTCCTCTCAGTCCTCTGTTCAGCTCCCTTTCAGTCCTCTGTTCAGCTCCTCTCAGTCCTCTGTTCAGCTCCTCTCAGTCCTCTGTTCAGCTCCTTTCAGTCTCTGTTCAGTTCCTCTCTGTTCTGTTCCAGCTTCCTCTCTGTCCTCTGTTCAGCTCCTCTCAGTCCTCTGTTCAGCTCCTCTCAGTCACTCTTTCAGCTCATTTCAGACCTCTGTTCAGCTCCTCTCAGTCCTCTGTTCAGCTCCTCTCAGTCCTCTGTTCAGCTCCTTTCAGTCTCTGTTCAGCTCCTCTCAGTCTCTGTTCAGCTCCTTTTAGTCTCTGTTCAGCTCCTCTCAGTCCTCTGTTCAGCTCCTCTCAGTCCTCTGTTCAGCTCCTCTCAGTCCTCTCTTCAGCTCCTCTCAGTCCTCTGTTCCAGTTCCTCTCAGGCCTCTGTTCAGCTCCTTTTTAGTCCTCTCTGTTCAGTTCCTCTCAGTCCTATGTTCAGCTCCTCTCGTCCTCTGTTCAGCTCCTTTTCAATCCTCTGTTCAGCTCCTTTCAGTCCTCTGTTCAGCTCCTTTCAGTCCTTTGTTCAGCTCCTCTCAGTCTCTCTGTTCAGTTCCTCTCTGTCCTCTGTTCAGCTCCTCTCAGTCTTCTGTTCAGCTCCTCTCAGTCCTCTGTTCAGCTCCTCTCAGTCCTCTGTTCAGTTTCTCTCAGTCCTCTGTTCTAGCTCCTTTCAGTTCTCTGTTCAGCTCCTCTCAGTCCTCTTTTTTCTAGCTCCTTTTCAGTCCTCTGTTCAGCTCCTCTCAGTCCTCTGTTCAGCTCCTTTCAGTCCTCTGTTCAGCTCCCCTCTCAGTCCTCTGTTCAGTTTCCTCTCTGTCTCTGTTCAGCTCTCTCAGTCCTCTGTTCAGCTCACTCTCAGTCCTCTGTTCAGCTCCTCTCAGTCCTCTATTCAGCTCTTTTCAGTCCTCTGTTCAGCTCCTCTAGTCCTCTGTTCAGCTCCTCTCAGTCCTCTGTTCAGCTCCTTTCAGTCCTCTGTTCAGCTCCTCTCAGTCCTCTGTTCAGCTCCTCTCAGTCCTCTGTTCAGCTCCTCAGCTGTTGTTCATCCTCTCAGTCCTCTGTTCAGCTCCTCTCAGTCTCTATTCAGCTCCTCTCAGTCTCTATTCAGCTCCTCTCAGTCCTCTGTTCGCTCTCAGTCCTCTGTTCTAGTTCCTCTCAGTCTCTGTTCAGCTCCTTTCAGTCCTCTGTTAGCTCCTCTAGTCCTCTGTTCAGCTCCTTTTAGTCCTCTGTTCAGCTCCTCTCAGTCTCTGTTCAGCTCTCTCTGTCTCTGTTCAGCTCCTTTCAGTCTCTCTGTTCAGCTCCTTTCAGTCCTTTGTTCAGCTCCACTCTCAGTCCCTCTGTTCAGTTCCTCTCTGTCCTCTGTTCAGCTCCTCTCAGTCCTCTGTTCAGTTCCTCTCAGTCCTCTGTTCAGCTCCTCTCAGTCCTCTATTCAGTTCCTCTCAGTCCTCTGTTAGCTCCTTTCAGTCCTCTGTTCAGCTCCTTCAGTTCTCTGTTCAGCTCCTCTCAGTCCTCTGTTCAGCTCCTCTTTCAGTCCTCTGTTCAGCTCCTCTCAGTCTCTGTTCAGCTCCCTCAGTCCTCTGTTCAGCTCCTCTCAGTCCTCTGTTCAGCTCTCTCTAGTCCTCTGTTCAGTTCCTCTCAGTCCTCTGTTCAGCTCCTTTTTGGTCCTCTGTTCAGCTCCTCTCAGTCCTCTGTTCAGCTCCTTTTAGTCTCTGTTCAGCTCCTTTCAGTCCTCTGTTCAGCTCCTTTCAGTCCCTTTGTCAGCTCCTCTCAGTCCTCTGTTCAGTTCCTCTCTGTCCTTGTTCAGCTCTTCTCAGTCCTTCTGTTCAGCTCCTCTCAGTCTCTGTTCAGCTCCTCTCAGTCCTCTATTCAGTTTCTCTAGTCCTCTGTTCAGCTTTTCAGTCCTCTGTTCAGCTCCTCTCAGTCCTCTGTTCAGCTCCTCTCAGTCCTCTGTTCAGCTCCTCTCAGTCCTCTTTCAGTTCTCTCAGTCCTCTGTTCAGCTCCTTTCTAGTCTCTGTTCACTCCTCTCAGTCCTCTGTTCAGCTCCTCTCTGTCCTCTGTTCAGCTCCTTTCAGTCCTCTGTTCAGCTCCTTTCAGTCCTTTGTTCAGCTCCCTCTCAGTCCTCTGTTCAGTCTCATCTCAGTCTCTGTTTCAGCTCCTCTCAGTCCTCTGTTCAGCTCCTCTCAGTCTCTCTGTTTAGCTCCTTTCTAGTTCTCTGTTCGCTCCTTTCAGTCCTCTGTTCAGCTCCTCTCAGTCCTCTGTTCAGCTCCTTTTAATCCTCTGTTCAGCTCCTCTCAGTCCTCTGTTCAGCTCATCTCTGTCCTCTGTTCAGCTCCTTTCAGTCCTCTGTTCAGCTCCTTTCAGTCATTTGTTCAGCTCCTCTCAGTCCTCTGTTCAGTTCCTCTCTGTCCTCTGTTCAGCTCCTCTCAGTCCTCTGTTCAGCTCCTCTCAGTCCTCTGTTCAGCTCCTTTCAGTCCTCTGTTCAGCTCCTCTCAGTCCTCTTTTCAGCTCCTCTCATTCATCTGTTCAGTTCCTCTCAGTCCTATGTTCAGCTCCTTTCAGTCCTCTGTTCAGCTCCTATCAGTCCTCTGTTCAGCTCCTCTCAGTCCTCTGTTCAGCTCCTTTCAGTCCTCTGTTCAGCTCCTCTCAGTCCTCTGTTCAGTTCCTCTCAGTCCTCTGTTCAGCTCCTCTCAGTCCTCTGTTCAGCTCCTCTCAGTCCTCTGTTCAGCTCCTTTCTCAGTCCTCTGTTCAGCTCCTCTCAGTCCTCTTTTCAGCTCCTCTCAGTCCTCTGTTCAGCTCCTTTCAGTCCTCTGTTCAGCTCCTCTCAGTCCTCTGTTCAGCTCCTTTTAGTCCTCTGTTCAGCTCCTCTCAGTCCTCTGTTCAGCTCCTTTCAGTCCTTTGTTCAGCTCCTCTCAGTCCTCTGTTCAGTTCCTCTCTGTCCTCTGTTCAGCTCCTCTCAGTCCTCTGTTCAGCTCCTCTCAGTCCTCTGTTCAGCTCCTTTCAGTCCTCTGTTCAGCTCCTCTCAGTCCTCTTTTCAGCTCCTCTCAGTCCTCTGTTCAGCTCCTTTCAGTCCTCTGTTCAGCTCCTCTCAGTCCTCTGTTCAGCTCCTCTCAGTCCTCTGTTCAGTTCCTCTCAGTCCTCTGTTCAGCTCCTTTCAGTCCTCTGTTCAGCTCCTCTCAGTCCTCTGTTCAGCTCCTCTCAGTCCTCTGTTCAGCTCCTTTTAGTCCTCTTTTCAGCTCCTCTCAGTCCTCTGTTCAGCTCATCTCTTTCCTCTGTTCAGCTCCTCTCAGTCCTCTGTTCAGTTCCTCTCTGTCCTCTGTTCAGCTCCTCTCATTCATCTGTTCAGTTCCTCTCAGTCCTATGTTCAGCTCCTTTCAGTCCTCTGTTCAGCTCCTATCAGTCCTCTGTTCAGCTCCTCTCAGTCCTCTGTTCAGCTCCTTTTAGTCCTCTGTTCAGCTCCTCTCAGTCCTCTGTTCAGCTCCTCTCAGTCCTCTGTTCAGCTCCTCTCAGTCCTCTGTTCAGCTCCTCTCAGTCCTCTGTTCAGCTCCTCTCAGTCCTCTGTTCAGTTCCTCTCAGTCCTCTGTTCAGCTCCTTTCAGTCCTCTGTTCAGCTCCTTTCAGTCCTCTGTTCAGCTCCTCTCAGTCCTCTGTTCAGTTCCTCTCAGTCCTCTATTCAGCTCCTTTCAGTCCTCTGTTCAACTCCTCTCAGTCCTCTGTTCAGCTCCTCTCAGTCCTCTGTTCAGCTCCTTTCAGTCCTCTGTTCAGCTCCTCTCAGTCCTCTGTTCAGTTCCTCGCTGTCCTCTGTTCAGCTCCTCACAGTCCTCTGTTCAGCTCCTCTCAGTCCTCTGTTCAGCTCCTCTCAGTCCTCTATTCAGCTCATTTCAGTCCTCTGTTCAGCTCCTCTCAGTCCTCTGTTCAGCTCCTCTCAGTCCTCTCTTCAGCTCTTTTCAGTCCTCTGTTCAGCTCCTCTCAGTCCTCTGTTCAGCTCCTCTCAGTCCTCTGTTCAGCTCCTCAGGTTCCTGTTGTTCAGCTCCTCTCAGTCCTCTGTTCAGCTCCTCTCAGTCCTCTGTTCAGCTCCTCAGGTTCTCTGTTAAGCTCCTCTCAGTCCTCTGTTCAGCTCCTCTCAGTCCTCTGTTCAGCTCCTCAGGTTCCTTGTTCAGCTCCTCTCAGTCCTCTATTCAGCTCCTCTCAGTCCTCTGTTCAGCTCCTCTCAGTCCTCTGTTCAGCTCCTCTCAGTCCTCTGTTCAGTTCCTCTCAGTCCTCTGTTCAGCTCCTTTCAGTCCTCTGTTCAGCTCCTCTCAGTCCTCTGTTCAGCTCCTTTTAGTCCTCTGTTCAGCTCCTCTCAATCCTCTGTTCAGCTCATCTCTGTCCTCTGTTCAGCTCCTTTCAGTCCTCTGTTCAGCTCCTTTCAGTCCTTTGTGCAGCATCTCTCAGTCCTCTGTTCAGTTCCTCTCTGTCCTCTGTTCAGCTCCTCTCAGTCCTCTGTTCAGTTCCTCTCTGTCCTCTGTTCAGCTCCTCTCAGTCCTCTGTTCAGTTCCTCTCAGTCCTCTGTTCAGCTCCTTTCAGTCCTCTGTTCAGCTCCTATCAGTCCTCTGTTCAGCTCCTCTCAGTCCTCTGTTCAGCTCCTTTTAGTCCTCTGTTCAGCTCCTCTCAGTCCTCTGTTCAGCTCCTCTCAGTCCTCTGTTCAGCTCCTCTCAGTCCTCTGTTCAGCTCCTCTCAGTCCTCTGTTCAGTTCCTCTCAGTCCTCTGTTCAGCTCCTTTTAGTCCTCTGTTCAGCTCCTCTCAGTCCTCTGTTCAGCTCCTCTCAGTCCTCTGTTCAGCTCCTTTTAGTCCTCTGTTCAGCTCCTTTCAGTCCTCTGTTCAGCTCCTTTCAGTCCTCTGTTCAGCTCCTCTCAGTCCTCTGTTCAGTTCCTCTCTGTCCTCTGTTCAGCTCCTCTCAGTCTTCTGTTCAGCTCCTCTCAGTCCTCTGTTCAGCTCCTCTCAGTCCTCTGTTCAGTTCTCTCTCAGTCTCTGTTCAGCTCCTTTCAGTCCTCTGTTCAGCTCCTCTCAGTCCTCTGTTCAGCTCCTCTCAGTCCTCTGTTCAGCTCCTCTCAGTCCTCTGTTCAGCTCCTCTCAGTCCTCTGTTCAGCTCCTCTCAGTCCTCTGTTCAGCTCCTTTTCAGTCCTCTGTTCAGCTCCTCTCAGTCCTCTGTTCAGCTCCTCTCTGTCCTCTGTTCAGCTCCTTTCAGTCCTCTGTTCAGCTCCTTTCAGTCCTTTGTTCAGCTCCTGTCAGTCCTCTGTTCAGTTCCTCTCTGTCCTCTGTTCAGCTCCTCTCAGTCCTCTGTTCAGCTCCTCTCAGTCCTCTGTTCAGCTCCTCTCAGTCCTCTGTTCAGTTCATCTCAGTCCTCTGTTCAGCTCCTCTCAGTCCTCTATTCAGCTCCTCTCAGTCCTCTGTTCAGTTCCTCTCAGTCCTCTGTTTAGCTCCTTTCAGTTCTCTGTCAAGCTCCTCTCAGTCCTCTGTTCAGCTCCTTTTAATCCTCTGTTCAGCTCCTCTCAGTCCTCTGTTCAGCTCATCTCTGTCCTCTGTTCAGCTCCTTTCAGTCCTCTGTTCAGCTCCTTTCAGTCATTTGTTCAGCTCCTCTCAGTCCTCTGTTCAGTCCTCTCGTCCTCTGTTCAGCTCCTCTCAGTCCTCTGTTCAGCTCCTCTCAGTCCTCTGTTCAGCTCCTTTCAGTCCTCTGTTCAGCTCCTCTCAGTCCTCTTTTCAGCTCCTCTCAGTCCTCTGTTCAGCTCCTTTCAGTCCTCTGTTCAGCTCCTCTCAGTCCTCTGTTCAGCTCCTTTCAGTCTTCTGTTCAGCTCCTCTCAGTCCTCTGTTCAGCTCCTTTCAGTCCTCTGTTCAGCTCCTTTCAGTCCTCTGTTAAGGTCATCTCAGTCCTCTGTTCAGTTCCTCTCTGTCCTCTGTTCAGCTCCTCCCAGTCCTCTGTTCAGCTCCTCTCTGTCCTCTGTTCCTCTCAGTCCTCTATTCAGCTCTTTTCAGTCCTCTGTTCATCTCCTCTCAGTCCTCTGTTCAGCTCCTCTCAGTCCTCTGTTCAGTTCCTCTCTGTCCTCTGTTCAGCTCCTCCCAGTCCTCTGTTCAGCTCCTCTCTGTCCTCTGTTCCTCTCAGTCCTCTATTCAGCTCTTTTCAGTCCTCTGTTCATCTCCTCTCAGTCCTCTGTTCAGCTCCTCTCAGTCCTCTGTTCAGTTCCTCTCTTTCCTTTGTTCAGCTCCTCTCAGTCCTCTTTTCAGCTCCTCTCAGTCCTCTGTTCCTCTCAGTCCTCTATTCAGCTCCTTTCAGTCCTCTGTTCAGCTCCTCTCAGTCCTCTGTTCAGCTCCTTTCAGTCCTCTGTTCAGCTCCTTTCAGTCCTCTGTTAAGGTCCTCTCAGTCCTCTGTTCAGTTCCTCTCTGTCCTCTGTTCAGCTCCTCCCAGTCCTCTGTTCAGCTCCTCTCTGTCCTCTGTTCCTCTCAGTCCTCTATTCAGCTCTTTTCAGTCCTCTGTTCATCTCCTCTCAGTCCTCTGTTCAGCTCCTCTCAGTCCTCTGTTCAGTTCCTCTCTGTCCGTTGTTCAGCTCCTCTCAGTCCTCTGTTCAGCTCCTCTCAGTCCTCTGTTCCTCTCAGTCCTCTATTCAGCTCCTTTCAGTCCTCTGTTCAGCTCCTCTCAGTCCTCTGTTCAGCTCCTCTCAGTCCTCTGTTCAGCGCCTTTCAGTCCTCTGTTCAGCTCCTCTCAGTCCTCTGTTCAGCTCCTTTCAGTCCTCTGTTCAGCTCCTTTCAGTCCTCTGTTCAGCTCCTCTCAGTCCTCTGTTCAGCTCCTTTCAGTCATCTGTTCAACTTCCTCTCAGTCCTCTGTTCAGCTCCTCTCTGTCCTCTGTTCAGCTCCTTTCAGTCCTCTGTTCAGCTCCTTTCAGACCTTTGTTCAGCTCCTGTCAGTCCTCTGTTCAGTTCCTCTCTGTCCTCTGTTCAGCTCCTCTCAGTCTTCTGTTCAGCTCCTATCAGTCCTCTGTTCAGCTCCTCTCAGTCCTCTGTTCAGTTCATCTCAGTCCTCTGTTCAGCTCCTCTCAGTCCTCTATTCAGCTCCTCTCAGTCCTCTGTTCAGTTCCTTTCAGTCCTCTGTTTAGCTCCTTTCAGTTCTCTGTTCAGCTCCTCTCAGTCATCTGTCAAGCTCCTCTCAGTCCTCTGTTCAGCTCCTTTTAGTCCTCTGTTCAGCTCCTCTCAGTCCTCTGTTCAGCTCCTCTCAGTCCTCTGTTCAGCTCCTCTCAGTCCTCTGTTCAGCTCCTTTCAGTCCTCTGTTCAGCTCCTCTCAGTCCTCTTTTCAGCTCCTCTCAGTCCTCTGTTCAGCTCCTTTCAGTCCTCTGTTCAGCTCCTCTCAGTCCTCTGTTCAGCTCCTTTCAGTCCTCTGTTCAGCTCCTCTCAGTCCTCTGTTCAGCTCCTTTCAGTCCTCTGTTCAGCTCCTTTCAGTCCTCTGTTAAGGTCCTCTCAGTCCTCTGTTCAGTTCCTCTCTGTCCTCTGTTCAGCTCCTCCCAGTCCTCTGTTCAGCTCCTCTCTGTCCTCTGTTCCTCTCAGTCCTCTATTCAGCTCCTTTCAGTCCTCTGTTCATCTCCTCTCAGTCCTCTGTTCAGCTCCTCTCAGTCCTCTGTTCAGTTCCTCTCTGTCCTTTGTTCAGCTCCTCTCAGTCCTCTGTTCAGCTCCTCTCAGTCCTCTGTTCCTCTCAGTCCTCTATTCAGCTCCTTTCAGTCCTCTGTTCAGTTCATCTCAGTCCTCTGTTCAGCTCCTCTCAGTCCTCTATTCAGCTCCTCTCAGTCCTCTGTTCAGTTCCTTTCAGTCCTCTGTTTAGCTCCTTTCAGTTCTCTGTTCAGCTCCTCTCAGTCATCTGTCAAGCTCCTCTCAGTCCTCTGTTCAGCTCCTTTTAGTCCTCTGTTCAGCTCCTCTCAGTCCTCTGTTCAGCTCATCTCTGTCCTCTGTTCAACTCCTTTCAGTCCTCTGTTCAGCTCCTTTCAGTCATTTGTTCAGCTCCTCTCAGTCCTCTGTTCAGTTCCTCTCTGTCCTCTGTTCAGCTCCTCTCAGTCCTCTGTTCAGCTCCTCTCAGTCCTCTGTTCAGCTCCTTTCAGTCCTCTGTTCAGCTCCTCTCAGTCCTCTTTTCAGCTCCTCTCAGTCCTCTGTTCAGCTCCTTTCAGTCCTCTGTTCAGCTCCTCTCAGTCCTCTGTTCAGCTCCTTTCAGTCTTCTGTTCAGCTCCTCTCAGTCCTCTGTTCAGCTCCTTTCAGTCCTCTGTTAAGGTCCTCTCAGTCCTCTGTTCAGTTCCTCTCTGTCCTCTGTTCAGCTCCTCCTAGTCCTCTGTTCAGCTCCTCTCTGTCCTCTGTTCCTCTCAGTCCTCTATTCAGCTCCTTTCAGTCCTCTGTTCATCTCCTCTCAGTCCTCTGTTCAGCTCCTCTCAGTCCTCTGTTCAGTTCCTCTCTGTCCTTTGTTCAGCTCCTCTCAGTCCTCTGTTCAGCTCCTCTCAGTCCTCTGTTCCTCTCAGTCCTCTATTCAGCTCCTTTCAGTCCTCTGTTCAGCTCCTCTCAGTCCTCTGTTCAGCTCCTCTCAGTCCTCTGTTCAGCGCCTTTCAGTCCTCTGTTCAGCTCCTCTCAGTCCTCTGTTCAGCTCCTTTCAGTCCTCTGTTCAGCTCCTTTCAGTCCTCTGTTCAGCTCCTCTCAGTCCTCTGTTCAGCTCCTCTCAGTCCTCTGTTCAGCTCCTCTCAGTCCTCTGTTCAGCTCCTCTCAGTCCTCTGTTCAGGCAGCTGTATAAACGCTAATGTCAGCAGAAGAGGTGAGTGTGTTTGTCTCCCTACATGGTGAATGATTGAGTGTGAATAGACAGTGTTGGTCAAGGTGTCATAAGTGATTCTGCATCCTGTGGAAGTTTGCTGCGTAAAGCTGCCTACACCTGTTAAATATGTAGAAATTCACAGGTATTGACGCCTTGTCTGCATCCCAAATAGCACCCTATGTCCTCCACACTTTAACCTTTAATTTAGCATGATGTGTTATGAATGTTTAAAAAATAAAAGTATATTTAAGGTATTTTTTTATTTGATTGACATACAGGTTACAAATGCAGATGAGAGCGATAATGTTAGAAAGTGAGCGGCGGAACAGAAGATCAAACCGCTACCTCCAGGGGCATATGGGGTCCAGGGATGTGGACATGGACTACCATTAGTCCAGACTAGCCCCATTAGTCTAGACCAGCCCCTGGTACCATTAGTCTAGACCAGCCATATTAGTCTAGACCAGCCCCATTAGTCTAGACCAGACCCTGGTACCATTAGTCTAGACCAGCCCCATTAGTCTAGACCAGCCCCTGGTACCATTAGTCCAGACCAGCCCCATTAGTCTAGACCAGCCCCTGGTACCATTAGTCCAGACCAGCCCCATTAGTCTAGACCAGCCCCATTAGTCCAGACTAGCCCCTGGTACCATTAGTCTAGACCAGCCCCATTAGTCTAGACCAGCCCCATTAGTCTAGACCAGCCCCATTAGTCCAGACTAGCCCCTGGTACCATTAGTCCAGACCAGCCCCTGGTACCATTAGTCTAGACCATTCCCTGGTACCATTAGTCTAGACAAGCCCCCGGTACCATTAGTCTAGACCAGCCCCATTAGTCTAGACCAGCCCCATTAGTCTAGACCAGCCCCTGGTACCATTAGTCTAGACCAGCCCCATTAGTCTAGACCAGCCCCATTAGTCTAGACCAGCCCCTGGTACCATTAGTCTAGACCAGCCCCTGGTACCATTAGTCTAGACCAGCCCCTGGTACCATTAGTCTGGACCAGCCCCTGGTACCATTAGTCTAGGCCAGACCCTGGTACCATTAGTCCAGACCAGCCCCTGGTACCATTAGTCCAGACCAGCCCCTGGTACCATTAATCTAGACCAGCCCCTGGTACCATTAGTCTAGACCAGCCCCATTAGTCCAGACCAGCCCCATTAGTCTAGACCAGCCCCTGGTACCATTAGTCTAGACCAGCCACTGGTACCATTAGTCTAGACCAGCCCCATTAGTCTAGACCAGCCCCATTAGTCTAGACCAGCCCGCGGTACCATTAGTCCAGACCTGCCCCTAGTACCATTAGCCCAGACCAGCCCCTGGTACCATTAGTCTAGACCAGCCCCTGGTACCATTAGTCCAGACCAGCTCCTGGTACCATTAGTCTAGACCAGCCCCATTAGTCCAGACCAGCCCCTGGTACCATTAGTCTAGACCAGCCCCTGGTACTATTAGTCTAGACCAGCCCCATTAGTCTAAACCAGCCCCATTAGTCTAGACCAGCCCCATTAGTCTAGACCAGCCCCCGGTACCATTAGTCCAGACCAGCCCCTGGTACCATTAGTCCAGACCAGCCCCTAGTACCATTAGTCTAGACCAGCCCCTGGTACCATTAGTCTAGACCAGCCCCATTAGTCTAGGACCAGCCCCTGGTACTATTAGTCTAGACCAGCCCCATTAGTCTAGACCAGCCCCATTAGTCTAGACCAGCCCCATTAGTCTAGACCAGCCCCATTAGTCTAGACCAGCCCCATTAGTCCAGACCAGCCCCTGGTTCCATTAGTCTAGACCAGCCCCTGGTGCCATTAGTCTAGACCAGCCCCTGGTACCATTAGTCTAGACCAGCCCCTGGTACCATTAGTCTAGACCAGCCCCATTAGTTTAGACCAGCCCCATTAGTCTAGACCAGCCCCATTAGTCTAGACCAGCCCCTGGTACCATTAGTCTAGACCAGCCCCTGGTACCATTAGTCTAGACCAGCCCCTGGTACCATTAGTCTAGACCAGCCCCTGGTACCATTAGTCTAGACCAGCCCCTGGTACCATTAGTCTGGACCAGCCCCTGGTACCATTAGTCTAGACCAGCCCCTGGTACCATTAGTCTAGACCAGCCCCATTAGTCTAGACCAGCCCCTGGTACCATTAGTCTGGACCAGCCCCTGGTACCATTAGTCTAGACCAGCCCCTGGTACCATTAGTCTAGACCAGCCCCATTAGTCTAGACCAGCCCCTGGTACCATTAGTCCAGACCAGCCCCTGGTACCATTAGTCTAGACCAGCCCCTGGTACCATTAGTCTAGACCAGCCCCTGGTACCATTAGTCTAGACCAGCCCCATTAGTCTAGACCAGCCCCTGGTACCATTAGTCTAGACCAGCCCCATTAGTCTAGACCAGCCCCTGGTACCATTAGTCTAGACCAGCCCCATTAGTCTAGACCAGCCCCTGGTACCATTAGTCTAAACCAGCCCCTGGTACCATTAGTCTAGACCAGTCCCTGGTACCATTAGTCTGGACCAGCCCCTGGTACCATTAGTCTAGACCAGCCCCTGGTACCATTAGTCTAGACCAGCCCCTGGTACCATTAGTCTAGACCAGCCCCTGGTACCATTAGTCTAGACCAGCCCCTGGTACCATTAGTCTAGACCAGCCCCTGGTACCATTAGTCTAGACCAGCCCCTGGTACCATTAGTCTAGACCAGCCCCATTAGTCCAGACCAGCCCCATTAGTCTAGACCAGCCCCTGGTACCATTAGTCCAGACCAGCCCCTGGTACCATTAATCTAGACCAGCCCCTGGTACCATTAGTCTAGACCAGCCCCATTAGTCCAGACCAGCCCCATTTGTCTAGACCAGCCCCTGGTACCATTAGTCTAGACCAGCCCCTGGTACCATTAGTCTAGACCAGCCCCATTAGTCTAGACCAGCCCCATTAGTCTAGACCAGCCCTATTAGTCTAGAACAGCCCGCGGTACCATTAGTCCAGACCAGCCCCTAGTACCATTAGCCCAGACCAGCCCCTGGTACCATTAGTCTAGACCAGCCCCTGGTACCATTAGTCCAGACCAGCTCCTGGTACCATTAGTCTAGACCAGCCCCATTAGTCCAGACCAGCCCCTGGTACCATTAGTCTAGACCGGCCCCTGGTACTATTAGTCTAGACCAGCCCCATTAGTCTAGACCAGCCTCATTAGTCTAGACCAGCCCCATTAGTCTAGACCAGCCCCCGGTACCATTAGTCCAGACCAGCCCCTGGTACCATTAGTCCAGACCAGCCCCTGGTACCATTAGTCTAGACCAGCCCCTGGTACCATTAGTCTAGACCAGCCCCATTAGTCTAGACCAGCCCCTGGTACTATTAGTCTAGACCAGCCCCATTAGTCTAGACCAGCCCCATTAGTCTAGACCAGCCCCATTAGTCTAGACCAGCCCCATTAGTCTAGACCAGCCCCATTAGTCCAGACCAGCCCCTGGTTCCATTAGTCTAGACCAGCCCCTGGTGCCATTAGTCTAGACCAGCCCCTGGTACCATTAGTCTAGACCAGCCCCTGGTACCATTAGTCTAGACCAGCCCCTGGTACCATTAGTCTGGACCAGCCCCTGGTACCATTAGTCTAGACCAGCCCCTGGTACCATTAGTCTAGACCAGCCCCATTAGTCTAGACCAGCCCCTGGTACCATTAGTCTAGACCAGCCCCTGGTACCATTAGTCTAGACCAGCCCCTGGTACCATTAGTCTAGACCAGCCCCTGGTACCATTAGTCTAGACCAGCCCCTGGTACCATTAGTCTAGACCAGCCCCTGGTACCATTAGTTTAGACCAGCCCCATTAGTCTAGACCAGCCCCTGGTACCATTAGTCTAGACCAGCCCCATTAGTCTAGACCAGCCCCTGGTACCATTAGTCTAGACCAGCCCCATTAGTCTAGACCAGCCCCATTAGTCTAGACCAGCCCCTGGTACCATTAGTCTAGACCAGCCCCTGGTACCATTAGTCTAGACCAGTCCCTGGTACCATTAGTCTGGACCAGCCCCTGGTACCATTAGTCTAGACCAGCCCCTGGTACCATTAGTCTAGACCAGCCCCTGGTACCATTAGTCTAGACCAGTCCCTGGTACCATTAGTCTAGACCAGCCCCTGGTACCATTAGTCTAGACAAGCCCCTGGTACCATTAGTCTAGACCAGCCCCTGGTACCATTAGTCTAGACCAGCCCCATTAGTCCAGACCAGCCCCATTAGTCCAGACCAGCCCCTGGTACCATTAGTCCAGACCAGCCCCTGGTACCATTAGTCTAGACCAGCCCCTGGTACCATTAGTCTAGACCAGCCCCTGGTACCATTAGTCTAGACCAGCTCCTGGTACCATTAGTCTGGACCAGCCCCATTAGCCTAGACCAGCCCCTGGTACCATTAGTCTAGACCAGCCCCTGGTACCATTAGTCTAGACCAGCCCCATTAGTCTAGACCAGCCCCATTAGTCTAGACCAGCCCCCGGTACCATTAGTCTAGACCAGCCCCTGGTACCATTAGTCTAGACCAGCCCCTGGTACCATTAGTCTAGACCAGCCCCTGGTACCATTAGTCTAGACCAGCCCCTGGTACCATTAGTCTGGACCAGCCCCTGGTACCATTAGTCTAGACCAGCCCCTGGTACCATTAGTCTAGACCAGCCACCCTGGTACCATTAGTCTGGACCAGCCCCTGGTACCATTAGTCTAGACCAGCCCCTGGTACCATTAGTCTAGACCAGCCCCATTAGTCTAGACCAGCCCCTGGTACCATTAGTCCAGACCAGCCCCTGGTACCATTAGTCTAGACCAGCCCCTGGTACCATTAGTCTAGACCAGCCCCTGGTACCATTAGTCTAGACCAGCCCCATTAGTCTAGACCAGCCCCTGGTACCATTAGTCTAGACCAGCCCCATTAGTCTAGACCAGCCCCTGGTATCATTAGTCTAGACCAGCCCCATTAGTCTAGACCAGCCCCATTAGTCTAGACCAGCCCCTGGTACCATTAGTCTAGACCAGCCCCTGGTACCATTAGTCTAGACCAGTCCCTGGTACCATTAGTCTGGACCAGCCCCTGGTACCATTAGTCTAGACCAGCCCCTGGTACCATTAGTCTAGACCAGCCCCTGGTACCATTAGTCTAGACCAGTCCCTGGTACCATTAGTCTAGACCAGCCCCTGGTACCATTAGTCTAGACCAGCCCCTGGTACCATTAGTCTAGACCAGCCCCTGGTACCATTAGTCTAGACCAGCCCCATTAGTCCAGACCAGCCCCATTAGTCTAGACCAGCCCCTGGTACCATTAGTCTAGACCAGCCCCTGGTACCATTAGTCTAGACCAGTCCCTGGTACCATTAGTCTAGACCAGCCCCTGGTACCATTAGTCTAGACCAGCCCCTGGTACCATTAGTCTAGACCAGCCCCTGGTACCATTAGTCTAGACCAGCCCCATTAGTCTAGACCAGCCCAATTAGTCTAGACCAGCCCCATTAGTCTAGACCAGCCCCTGGTACCATTAGTCTAGACCAGCCCCTGGTACCATTAGTCTAGACCAGCCCCTGGTACCATTAGTCTAGACCAGCCCTGGTACCATTAGTCTAGACCAGCCCCTGGTACCATTAGTCTAGACCAGCCCCTGGTACCATTAGTCTGGACCAGCCCCTGGTACCATTAGTCTAGACCAGCCCCTGGTACCATTAGTCTAGACCAGCCCCATTAGTCTAGACCAGCCCCTGGTACCATTAGTCTGGACCAGCCCCTGGTACCATTAGTCTAGACCAGCCCCTGGTACCATTAGTCTAGACCAGCCCCATTAGTCTAGACCAGCCCCTGGTACCATTAGTCCAGACCAGCCCCTGGTACCATTAGTCTAGACCAGCCCCTGGTACCATTAGTCTAGACCAGCCCCTGGTACCATTAGTGTAGACCAGCCCCATTAGTCTAGACCAGCCCCTGGTACCATTAGTCTAGACCAGCCCCATTAGTCTAGACCAGCCCCTGGTACCATTAGTCTAGACCAGCCCCATTAGTCTAGACCAGCCCCATTAGTCTAGACCAGCCCCTGGTACCATTAGTCTAGACCAGCCCCTGGTACCATTAGTCTAGACCAGTCCCTGGTACCATTAGTCTGGACCAGCCCCTGGTACCATTAGTCTAGACCAGCCCCTGGTACCATTAGTCTAGACCAGTCCCTGGTACCATTAGTCTAGACCAGCCCCTGGTACCATTAGTCTAGACCAGCCCCTGGTACCATTAGTCTAGACCAGCCCCTGGTACCATTAGTCTAGACCAGCCCCATTAGTCCAGACCAACCCCATTAGTCTAGACCAGCCCCTGGTACCATTAGTCCAGACCAGCCCCTGGTACCATTAGTCTAGACCAGCCCCTGGTACCATTAGTCTAGACCAGCCCCTGGTACCATTAGTCTAGACCAGCTCCTGGTACCATTAGTCTGGACCAGCCCCATTAGCCTAGACCAGCCCCTGGTACCATTAGTCTAGACCAGCCCCTGGTACCATTAGTCTAGACCAGCCCCATTAGTCTAGACCAGCCCCATTAGTCTAGACCAGCCCCATTAGTCTAGACCAGCCCCTGGTACCATTAGTCTAGACCAGCCCCTGGTACCATTAGTCTAGACCAGCCCCTGGTACCATTAGTCTAGACCAGCCCCTGGTACCATTAGTCTGGACCAGCCCCTGGTACCATTAGTCTAGACCAGCCCCTGGTACCATTAGTCTAGACCAGCCCCATTAGTCTAGACCAGCCCCTGGTATCATTAGTCTGGACCAGCCCCTGGTACCATTAGTCTAGACCAGCCCCTGGTACCATTAGTCTAGACCAGCCCCATTAGTCTAGACCAGCCCCTGGTACCATTAGTCTAGACCAGCCCCTGGTACCATTAGTCTAGACCAGTCCCTGGTACCATTAGTCTGGACCAGCCCCTGGTACCATTAGTCTAGACCAGCCCCTGGTACCATTAGTCTAGACCAGCCCCTGGTACCATTAGTCTAGACCAGTCCCTGGTACCATTAGTCTAGACCAGCCCCTGGTATCATTAGTCTAGACCAGCCCTTGGTACCATTAGTCTAGACCAGCCCCATTAGTCCAGACCAGCCCCATTAGTCTAGACCAGCCCCTGGTACCATTAGTCCAGACCAGCCCCTGGTACCATTAGTCCAGACCAGCCCCTGGTACCATTAGTCTAGACCAGCCCCTGGTACCATTAGTCTAGACCAGCCCCCGGTACCATTAGTCTAGACCAGCCCCTGGTACCATTAGTCTAGACCAGCCCCTGGTACCATTAGTCTAGACCAGCCCCTGGTACCATTAGTCTAGACCAGCCCCTGGTACCATTAGTCTGGACCAGCCCCCGGCACCGTTGGGAATGTTCTATGCATGGTATGCCATCTTATTTTGGTTGAATATGATTGAGACTGTCTATGGATGATGGATTGGTCCCCACTCAGGTAAGAGATTGAATACATTTGTCTTATCTGAGCTCTCCAGTCCCTCTCTATGTCTTCGTCCCAAATGGCACCCTTTTCCCTTTAAAGTGCACTACTTTCGACCAGGGTTCATAGGGCTTTGGTCAGAAATAGGGAATAGAGTGCCATTTGTGCCTCAGACTACGCCAGACAGACAGCTATAGTATATCCATCACTCAGACAAAACGCAATATTTCAATTCCTGTGACTTCAAATGTGGAAATGCAGTCTGGAATAAAAACAATGGGTGCGATTTTCAATCAGACACCTGAGTTTTGATCGCTTTGGTGACTTTTGGAATGAGAGACTGACTGCTTGGCCTGAAGTTCACAGACATTAGCATCAAGGACAAAAACAAAACACTGTTAGGAAAGTCAATGTTAGTCTGCACTGGTCTCTGGACATAGTGCAGTGCTAGCTGTGCCACTAGAGATCCTGGTTCAAATCCAGGCTCTGTCGTAGCCGACCGGGAGACCCATGGGGCGGCGCACAATTGGCCCAGCGTCGTCCAGGGTAGGGGAGGGAACGGCCGGCAGGGAGGTAGCTCAGTTGGTAGAGCGTGGCGTTTGCAACCCCAGGGTTGTGGGTTCGTTTCCAGTATAAAAAAAATAAAAATGTATGCACTAACTGTAAGTCGCTCTGGATAAGAGCGTCTGCTAAATGAGTAAAATATACTTATACATAATATTGCATATATGTACAGTATATATATATATATATATGCCATTTAGCAGATATTGCATATCAGTTTCAAACCATTAATATACAGTTGAAGTCGGAAGTTTACATACACCTTAGCCAAATACATTTAAACTCAGTTTTTCACAATTCCTGACATTTAATCCTAGTAAAAATTCCCTGTCTTAGGTCAGTTAGGATCACCACTTTATTTTAAGAATGTGAAATGTCAGAATAATAGTATAAATAATTATTTATTTCAGCTTTTATTTATTTCATCACATTCCCAGTGGGTCAGAAGTTTACATACACTCAATTAGTATTTGGTAGCATTGCCTTTAAAATGTTTAACTTGGGTCAAACGTTTCGGGTAGCCTTCCACAAGCTTCCCACAATAAGTTGGGTGAATTTTGGGCCCATTCCTCCTGACAGAGCTGGTGTAACTGAGTCAGGTTTGTATGCCTCCTTGCTTGCACACACTTTTTCAGTTCTGCCCACAAATGTTCTATAGGCTTGAGGTCAGGGCTTTGTGATGGCCACTCCAATACCTTGAATTGTTGTCCTTAAGCCATTTTGCCACAACTTTGGAAGTATGCTTGGGGTCATTGTCCATTTGGAAGACCCATTTGCGACCAAGCTTTAACTTCCTGACTGATGTCTTGAGATGTTGCTTCAATATATCCACATAATCTTCCATCCTCATGATGCCATCTATTTTGTGAAGTGCACCAGTCCCTCCTGCAGCAAAGCACCCCCACAGCATGATGCTGCCACCCCTGTGCTTCACGGTTGGGATGGTGTTCTTCGGCTTGCAAGCAACCCCCTTTTTCCTCCAAACATAACGATGGTCATTATGGCCAAACAGTTCTATTTTTGTTTAATCAGACCAGAGGACATTTCTCCAAAAAGTACGATCTTTGTCCCCATGTGCAGTTGCAAACCGTAGTCTGGCTTTTTTATGGCAGTTTTGTAGCAGTGGCTTCTTCCTTGCTGATCGGCCTTTCAGGTTATGTCGATATAGGACTCGTTTTACTGTGGATATAGATACTTTTGTACCTGTTTCCTCCAGCATCTTCACAAGGTCCTTTGCTGTTGTTCTGGGATTGATTTGCACTTTTCGCACCAAAGTACGTTCATCTCTAGGAGACAGAACGCTTCTCCTTCCTGAGCGGTATGACGTCTGTGTGGTCCCATGGTGTACACCTCCAATTGACTCAAATGATGTCAATTAGCCTATCAGAAGCTTCTAAAGCCGTGACATCATTTTCTGGAATTTTCCAAGCTGTTTAAAGGCACAGTCAACTTAGTGTATGTAAACTTCTGACCCACTGGAATTGTGATACAGTGAAATAATCTGTCTGTAAACAATTGTTGGAAAAATTACTTGTGTCATGCACAAAGTAGATGTCCTAACCGACTTGCCAAAACTATAGTTTGTTAACAAGACATTTGTGGAGTGGTTGAAAAACGAGTTTTAATGACTCCAACCTAAGTGTATGTAAACTTCTGACTTCAACTGTACTTCAAAAGAGCTCCATCTAGATTCTGGTACCCTGGAGCAGTTAAAACTAATTGGCGCATCGTTGCATTGTTCAAAGCCCGATACCAGGGTGTGCCAGTGTGTTAACGTGTTTCTGTGACACCAGGGGGTACCAGGGTGTACCAGGGTGTTAACGTGTTTCTACGACACCAGGGGGTACCAGGGGGTACCAGGGTGTTAACGTGTTTCTACGACACCAGGGGGTACCAGGGTGTACCAGGGTGTTAACGTGTTTCTACGACACCAGGGGGTACCAGGGGGTACCAGGGTGTTAACGTGTTTCTGCGACACCAGGGGGTACCAGGGTGTTAACGTGTTTCTGTGACACCAGGGTGTACCAGGGTGTT
>NW_025533560.1:47500-72500 GCF_020615455.1 Coregonus clupeaformis
TTCTTCGGCCAGGCCAACGACACGGTGTATGTGGTGTGGGGTCCTCTGAGGAACATGAGGAAGGATGGGAAGGGCATTGTGTACAACATGCTGAGACAGGCTATAGAGAACTACCCCCAGGCTAGGATCTACCTCACCACAGAGGAACGCATGAAATACTGTGACATGGTGTTCAAGAAGGAGACCGGGAAAGACAGGTGAGACTGGCGTACCTACCAAACGGCACCAGAAAAATAAATGCTGTCAGAGACCTACTTGAGCAGCATCGCCCCCTCAAGATTCTGAGCCTACCTGGCAGGGTTGGTCCTACAAAGCCAGAGCCCCCTGATGGGAGAGCATTATATACAAGGAAATTCTCAAAGCTGCTAATAAGTACCTTGATGACCTTGTATCTAGCCGGTGGGGATTCCGGTGGGGTACCCCCACCCAGGTAGTGGCAGTGCTGGCAACACTGGCTGCAGTAACCCATGGGGAGGGGGTCACACTCTGACAATCGAGAGGGGGCTTATTATTGTGGCCCTGGTGGCACAAAATAATCAAAGGTCTGACAGCACAGAGATGCTTGGGAAAAATGGTTACAACGGGGGACCAGAGTGTTTGTGTCTCAGGTGAAGAGGGTGGATCTGATCTCCATCACCTAGGACTTGACATAGATTAAATAGATTAATCAAATCTCACATTTTTGTCAATTTCTGCTCGATCTTGCATGCTTCTCAATCAGCTGTAACTGTATATGCATTCGTAAATCAGGTCCTTTCTTGAGTTGGGCTCTGGGATGTAACAACCATTGAGCATCTGATCTTATGGTTGATTGTGGAGAAAGGGGTTGTGGAGAAAGGGGTTGACTCGGCTATGAAAAGCCAACTGAGATTTATTCCTGATTATTATTTGACCATGCTTGTCACTTATGAACATTTTTGAACATCTTGGTATGGTTCTGTTATAATCTCCACCCGGCACAGCCAGAAGAGGACTGGCCACCCCTCATAGCCTGGTTCCTCTCTAGGTTTCTTCCTAGGTTTTGGCCTTTCTAGGGAGTTTTTCCTAGCCACCGTGCTTCTACACCTGCATTACTAGCTGTTTGGGGTTTTAGGCTGGGTTTCTGTACAGCACTTCGAGATATTAGCTGATGTACGAAGGGCTATATAAAATAAAATTGATTGATTGATTGACTGTGTTAGAGTATGTGCGTGTGTGTTTATCCCACATCTGTTGCAAGGGGGTAAGGATGTTAGAGAGAATACAGGATGAACCACAATAATTGTTTGCTAAAATAATAATTGCTTGTCAAAAATGTAATGTAATACAATGGCAATCCGGGTTATAGGTAACAATTCTTTGCATGAACTGCCGACATTATTAGGCATATTAATTGATAATGATGGAAAATAAGATATGCAAGATATTTGAATAGATATATATTTTTAAATAGCTATATATATATATATTGAGGTGAGAGCATTGGAAATGCTTTTGGCGGTTAATCTGCTTCTGTTTTGTGGGTGGCACTGTGTGCTGTTTCCGATGGATGGGTCCTGGCCTCTCGGGGCCTTAGGGATCCGGAGGGACGTGGGTGGGATGCTGATCACTGGGATGACGGCTCAACTTGGGATGGGGAGGGGCTTTAGCGGGGGAATTAGAGGAGAACAATTGGAGGGTTACTTAGTAGCAATGCAAATATCATGGTACAGCTATATGGACACTCAATCACTATGGTATTTTTTATTGGTAAATTTACAAACATATATAATGATAAATAGATTTGAAACTTGTATCTCATTATGGTAAGTGGTGAAATAAGTATATCCAGTTATAATTGTAATGGTTTAGCAATAACAAAAGAAGAACAATATTTACATGGCTCAAAGAGAGGGAATATAATATCTATTGTTTACAGGAAACTCATTCAACAATTCTAGATGAAGTTGTGTGGAAAAAGGACTGGGGGGGGCGAAATTTACTTCTCCCATGGGCAAAGAAACTCAAAAGGGGTGATGATATTAATTAACAGTAATTTCGATCCAAATGTGCAAATTGTCCAAACAGATTTTAAATATGTTATTGGACCATAAACAGATATGGCTCATTAACCTTTACGGACCAAATAATGATGATCCACACTTCTTTGACAATATACACTTCTCAAAAAAATAAAGGGAACACTAAAATAACACATCCTAGATCTGAATGAATGAAATAATCTTATTAAATACTTTTTTCTTTACATAGTTGAATGTGCTGACAACAAAATCACACAAAAATTATCAATGGAAATCAAATGTATCAACCCATGGAGGTCTGGATTTGGAGTCACCCTCAAAATTAAAGTGGAAAACCACACTACAGGCTGATCCAACTTTGATGTAATGTCCTTAAAACAAGTCAAAATGAGGCTCAGTAGTGTGTGTGGCCTCCACGTGCCTGTATGACCACCCTACAATGCCTGGGCATGCTCCTGATGAGGTGGCGGATGGTCTCCTGAGGGATCTCCTCCCAGACCTGGACTAAAGCATCCGCCAACTCCTGGACAGTCTGTGGTGCAACGTGGCGTTGGTGGATGGAGCGAGACATGATGTCCCAGATGTGCTCAATTGGATTCAGGTCTGGGGAACGGGCGGGCCAGTCCATAGCATCAATGCCTTCCTCTTGCAGGAACTGCTGACACACTCCAGCCACATGAGGTCTAGCATTGTCTTGTATTAGGAGGAACCCAGGGCCAACCGCACCAGCATATGGTCTCACAAGGGGTCTGAGGATCTCATCTCGGTACCTAATGGCAGTCAGGCTACCTCTGGCGAGCACATGGAGGGCTGTGCGGCCCCCCAAAGAAATGCCACCCCACACCATGACTGACCCACCGCCAAACCGGTCATGCTGGAGGATGTTGCAGGCAGCAGAACGTCTCCACGGCGTCTCCAGACTCTGTCATGTCTGTCACGTGCTCAGTGTGAACCTGCTTTCATCTGTGAAGAGCACAGGGCGCCAGTGGCGAATTTGCCAATCTTGGTGTTCTCTGGCAAATGCCAAACGTCCTGCACGGTGTTGGGCTGTAAGCACAACCCCCACCTGTGGACGTCGGGCCCTCATACCACCCTCATGGAGTCTGTTTCCTGACCGTTTGAGCAGACACATGCACATTTGTGGCCTGCTGGAGGTCATTTTGCAGGGCTCTGGCAGTGCTCCTCCTGCTCCTCCTTGCACAAAGGCGGAGGTAGCAGTCCTGCTGCTGGGTTGTTGCCCTCCTACGGCCTCCTCCACGTCTCCTGATGTACTGGCCTGTCTCCTGGTAGCGCCTCCATGCTCTGGACACTACGCTGACAGACACAGCAAACCTTCTTGCCACAGCTCGCATTGATGTGCCATCCTGGATGAGCTGCACTACCTGAGCCACTTGTGTGGGTTGTAGACTCCGTCTCATGCTACCACTAGAGTGAAAGCACTGCCAGCATTCAAAAGTGACCAAAACATCAGCCAGGAAGCATAGGAACTGAGAAGGGGTCTGTGGTCACCATCTGCAAAACCAGTCCTTTATTGGGTTTGTCTTGCTAATTGCCTATAATTTCCACCTGTTGTCTATTCCATTTGCACAACATCATGTGAAATGTATTGTCAATCAGTGTTGCTTCCTAAGTGGACAGTTTGATTTCACAGAAGTGTGATTGACTTGGAGTTACATTGTGTTGTTTAAGTGTTCCCTTTATTTTTTTGAGCAGTGTATATAATAAATTAACAGCCCTGCAAGCAATTCAAGACTCTATTATTATGGTGGGAGATTATAATACCGTTTTAAATAGTTCAATTGGACCGTAAAGGAAATCACACTACAAACAATCACCCTCATGCTCTTCAGGAAATCGTGAATGTCATGGATACATTAGAACTAGTAGATATATGGAGGCTTAAATATCCTGATCTAGTGAGATATACATGGCGGAGACTCAATCAAGCTAGTCGTCTTGACTTCTTTCTTATGTCATTCTCGTTGGCACCAAAAGTTTAAAAAGTGTTGATAGGGGACAGAATGCGGTCGGACCATCATAATTGGCATATACATTACTCTTACTGAATTTCCACGTGGGCGAGGATATTGGAAATTTAATCAAAGCCTATTGGATGATAACTTGTTTTTAACTAGGACAGAGGAATTTATAACTGATTTTTTCTGACATAACATAGGTACAGCAAATCCCCTTATTGTATGGGACACCATTAAATGTGCCTTTAGAGGCCATGCAATTCAGTACTCATTTCGAAAACAAAACCAATTTAGGTCAAGAGTCCATACTAACAAAGGAAATAGAAGGTCTAACAGAACAGATAGATAGCAATAAAAACTGTAACATAGAGGCTCAGAATAAATTAGAGGAAAAACAAAAAGAAATGGAGAAACTTATTCAAGAAAGATCAAGTGTAATATATTATAAAAAAATAAAGCAAACTGGATGGAAAATGGGGAAAAATGCACCAAATAATTTTTTCAACTTCAACAGGAATGATACCAAAAATAATTTACTGAAACTGGTTACAAATGACGGAGTCACCCATGATTCACCAAATGATATTTTGAAGGAGGAAACAAAGTACTTTAAGCATCTGTTTTCGTTTCAGTCGCCTCCATCTCCTCTAACTGAAGCTAATTGTAGATATTTATTTTCTATTGATAATGTAAAATTTACAGCCATACAGAAAGATTAATGTGAAGGTGAAATTACAGAGGAGGAACTTCTGGATGCAATTAAAGACTTTAAGTCCGGGAAAACTCCAGGGTTGGATGGCATACCATTCGAGGTATACCAAACCTTTTTTGATATACTCAGCGGACCGTTATTAGCATGTTTTAACCACTCCTATGTAAATGGTAGATTATCAGACACTCAAGAAGAAGGTCTGATTTCATTATTAATGAAACAGGATAAAAGTGGAAAATATAAAGATCCAGTCCATTAAAAAAATTGGAGGCCCCTTACACTTCAGTGTTGTGATGCAAAAATTCTAGCAAAATGTATAGCACATAGAATTAGCGCAAATCTGACCATAACTCTATCCTCCTGATTCCTGCTTATAAGCAAAAACTAAAGCAGGAAGCACCAGTGACTCGGTTAATAAAAAAGTGGAATACGCAGATGCTATGCTACAGGACTGTTTTGCTAGCACAGACTGGAATATGTTCCGGGATTCTTCAGATAGCATTGAGGAGTATGCCACATCAGTCACTGGCTTCATCAATAAGTGCATCGATGACATCGTCCCCACAGTGACCGTACGTACAGTGGGGGAAAAAAGTATTTAGTCAGCCACCAATTGTGCAAGTTCTCCCACTTAAAAAGATGAGAGAGGCCTGTAATTTTCATCATAGGTACACGTCAACTATGACAGACAAATTGAGGAAAAAAAATCCAGAAAATCACATTGTAGGATTTTTTATCAATTTATTTGCAAATTATGGTGGAAAATAAGTATTTGGTCACCTACAAACAAGCAAGATGTCTGGCTCTCACAGACCTGTAACTTCTTCTTTAAGAGGCTCCTCTGTCCTCCACTCGTTACCTGTATTAATGGCACCTGTTTGAACTTGTTATCAGTATAAAAGACACCTGTCCACAACCTCAAACAGTCATACTCCAAACTCCACTATGGCCAAGACCAAAGAGCTGTCAAAGGACACCAGAAACAAAATTGTAGACATGCACCAGGCTGGGAAGACTGAATCTGCAATAGGTAAGCAGCTTGGTTTGAAGAAATCAACTGTGGGAGCAATTATTAGGAAATGGAAGACATACAAGACCACTGATAATCTCCCTCGATCTGGGGCTCCACGCAAGATCTCACCCCGTGGGGTCAAAATGATCACAAGTGAGCAACGGTGAGCAAAAATCCCAGAACCACACGGGGGGACCTAGTGAATGACCTGCAGAGAGCTGGGACCAAAGTAACAAAGCCTACCATCAGTAACACACTACGCCGCCAGGGACTCAAATCCTGCAGTGCCAGACGTGTCCCCCTGCTTAAGCCAGTACATGTCCAGGCCCGTCTGAAGTTTGCTAGAGTGCATTTGGATGATCCAGAAGAGGATTGGGAGAATGTCATATGGTCAGATGAAACCAAAATAGAACTTTTTTGGTAAAAACTCAACTCGTCGTGTTTGGAGGACAAAGAATGCTGAGTTGCATCCAAAGAACACCATACCTACTGTGAAGCATGGGGGTGGAAACATCATGCTTTGGGGCTGTTTTTCTGCAAAGGGACCAGGACGACTGATCCGTGTAAAGGAAAGAATGAATGGGGCCATGTATCGTGAGATTTTGAGTGAAAACCTCCTTCCATCAGCCAGGGCATTGAAGATGAAACGTGGCTGGGTCTTTCAGCATGACAATGATCCCAAACACACCGCCCGGGCAACGAAGGAGTGGCTTCGTAAGAAGCATTTCAAGGTCCTGGAGTGGCCTAGCCAGTCTCCAGATCTCAACCCCATAGAAAATCTTTGGAGGAAGTTGAAAGTCTGTGTTGCCCAGCAACAGCCCCAAAACATCACTGCTCTAGAGGAGATCTGCATGGAGGAATGGGCCAAAATACCAGCAACAGTGTGTGAAAACCTTGTGAAGACTTACAGAAAACGTTTGACCTGTGTCATTGCCAACAAAGGGTATATAACAAAGTATTGAGAAACTTTTGTTATTGACCAAATACTTATTTTCCACCATAATTTGCAAATAAATTCATAAAAAATCCTACAATGTGATTTTCTGGATTTTTTTTCTCATTTTGTCTGTCATAGTTGACGTGTACCTATGATGAAAATTACAGGCCTCTCTCATCTTTTTAAGTGGGAGAACTTGCACAATTGGTGGCTGACTAAATACTTTTTTTCCCCACTGTACATACCACAACCAGAAGCCATGGATTACAGGCAACATCCGCACTGAGCTAAAGGGTAGAGCTTCCGCTTTCAAGGAGCGGGACTCTAACCCGGACGCTTATAAGAAATCCCGCTATGCCCTCCGACGAACCATCAAACAGGCAAAGAGTCAATACAGGACTAAGATTGAATCGTACTACACCGGCTCTGACGCTCGTCGGATGTGGCAGGGCTTGAAAACTATTACAGACTACAAAGGGAAGCATAGCCGCGAGCTGCCCAGTGACACAAGCCTACCAGACGAGCTAAATCACTTCTATGCTCGCTTCGAGGCAAGCAACACTGAAGCATGCATGAGAGCACCAGCTGTTCCGGATGACTATGTGATCACGTTCTCCGTAGCCGATGTGAGTAAAACTTTTAAGCAGGTCAACATTCACAAGGCCGCAGGGCCAGACGGATTACCAGGACGTGTACTACGAGTATGCACTGACCAACTGGCAAGCATCTTCACTGACATTTTCAACCTGTCCTTGGCAGAGTCTGTAATACCTACATGTTTCAAGCAGACCACCATAGTCCCTGTGCCCAAGAACACTAAGGTAACCTGCCTAAATGACTACCGACCCGTAGCACTCACGTCTGTAGCCATGAAGTGCTTTGAAAGGCTGGTCATGGCTCACATCAACCCCATTATCCCAGAAACCCTAGACCCACTCCAATTTGCATACCGCCCCAACAGATCCACAGATGATGCAATCTCTATTGCACTCCACACTGCCCTTTCCCACCTGGACAAGAGGAACACCTACGTGAGAATGCTATTCATTGACTACAGCTCAGCGTTCAACACCATAGTGCCCTCAAAGCTAATCAGTAAGCCAAGAATCATGGGACTAAACACCTCCCTCTGCAACTGGATCCTGGACTTCCTGACGGGCCGCCCCCAGGTGGTAAGGGTAGGTAACAACACATCTGCCACGCTGATCCTCAACACGGGGGCCCTTCAGGGGTGCGTGGTCAGTCCCCTCCTGTACTCCCTGTTCACCCACGACTGCATGGCCAGGCACGACTCCAACACCATCATGAAGTTTGCTCATCACCGACAACGATGAGACAGCCTATAGGGAGGAGGTCAGAGACCTGGCCGTGTGGTGCCAGGATAACAATCTCTCCCTCAACGTGATCAAGACAAAATAGATGATTGTGGACTACAGGAAAAAAAAGAGGACTGAGCACGCCCCCATTCTCATCGACGGGCTGTAGTGGAACAGGTTGAGAGCTTCAAGTTCCTTGGTGTCCACATTACCAACGAACTATCATGGTCCAAACACACCAAGACAGTCGTGAAGAGGGCACGACAAAGCCTATTCCCCCTCAGGAGACTGAAAACGTTTGGCATGGGTCCTCAGATCCTCAAAAAGTTCTACAGCTGCAGAGGAGTCTTATGGCTTGGGGGTAGAAGCTGTTGAGAAGCCTTTTGGACCTAGACTTGGCGCTCCGGTACCGCTTGCCATGCGGTAGCAGAGAGAACAGTCTATGACTAGGGTGGCTGAAGTCTTTGACAATTTTGAGGGCCTTCCTCTGACACCGCCTAGTATAGAGGTCCTGGATGGCAGGAAGCTTGGTCCCAGTGATGTACTGGGCCATACGCACTACCCTCTGTAGCGCCTTACAGTCGGATGCCGAGCAGTTGTCATACCAGGCGGTGATGCAACCGGTCAGGATGCTCTTGATGGTGCAGCTATATAACTTTTTGAGGATCTGGGGACCCATGCCAAATCTTTTCAGTCTCCTGAGGGGGAAAAGGTGTTATCGTGCCCTCTTCACGATTGTCTTGGTGTGTTTGGACCATGATAGTTCGTTGGTGATGTGGACACCAAGGAGCTTGAAACTCGACCCGCTCCACTACAGCCCCGTCGATGTGAATGGGGGCGTGTTCGGCCCTCCTTTTCCTGTAGTCCACGATCAGCTCCTTTGTCTTGGTCACGTTGAGGGAGAGGTTGTTGTCCTGGCACCACACTGCCAGGTCTCTGACCTCCTCCCTATAGGCTGTCTTATCGTTGTAGGTGATCAGGCCTACCACTGTTGTGTCATCAGTAAACTTAATGATGGTGTTGGAGTCATGTTTGGCCACGCAGTCGTGGGTGAACAGGGAGTACAGGAGGCGACTAAGAATGCACCCCTGAGGGGCCCCAGTGTTGAGGATCAGTGTGGCAGATGTGTTGTTGCCTACCCTTACCACCTGGGGGCGTCCCATCAGGAAGTCCAGGATCCAGTTGCAGAGGGAAGGGTTTATTCCCAGGGTCCTTAGCTTAGTGATGAGCTTTGTGGGCACTATGGTGTTGAACGCTGAGCTGTAGTCAATGAACAGCATTCTCACATTGGTGTTCCTTTTGTCCAGGTGGGAAAGGGCAGTGTGCGATTTAGATTGCGTCATCTGTGGATCTGTTGGGGCGCTATACGAATTGGAGTGGGTCTAGAGTTTCCGGGATGATGGTGTTGATGTGAGCCATGACCATCCTTTCAAAGCACTTCATGGCTACCGACGTGAGTGCTACAGGGCGGTAGTCATTTAGGCAGGTTACCTTCGCTTTCTTGGTGTTCTTGGGCACAGGGACTATGGTGGTCTGCTGGAAACATGTAGGTATTACACTCGGTCAGGGAGAGGTTGAAAATGTCAGTGAAGACACTTGCCAGTTGGTCTGCGCATGCTCTGAGTACACGTCCTGGTAATCCGTCTGGCTCCACGGCCTTGTGAATGTTGACCTATTTAAAGGTCTTTCTCACATCGGCTACGTAGAGCATGATCACACAATCATCCGGAACAGCTGGTGCCCTCATGCATGCTTCAGTGTTGCTTGCCTCGAAGCGAGCATAAAAGGCATTTAGCTTGTCTGGTAGGCTCGCGTCACTGGGCAGCTCGCGGCTGGGTTTCCCTTTGTAGTCCGTAATAGTTTGCAAGCCCTGCTACATCCGACGAGTGTCAGAGCCGGTGTAGTAGGATTCAATCTTAGTCCTGTATTGACTCTTTGCCTGTTTGATGGTTCGTCTGAGGGCGTAGTGGGATTTGTTATAAGCGTTTGGATTAGTGTCCCGCTCCTTGAAAGCGTCAGCGCTAGCCTTTAGCTCGGTGTGGATGTTTCCTGTAATCCATGGCTTCTGGTCGGGATATGTACGTACGGTCACTGTGGGGACGATGTCGTTGATGCACTTATTGATGAAGCCAGTGACTGAGGTGGTATACTCCTCAATGCCATTGGATGAATCCCGGAACATATTCCAGTCTGTGCTAGCAAAACAGTCCTTTAGCGTAGCTCTCTTTGTCATCTGACCACTTCCGTATTGAGCGAGTCACTGGTACTTCCTGCTTTAGTTTTTGCTTGTAAGCAGGAATCAGGAGGATAGAGTTATGGTCAGATTTGCCAAATGGAGGGCGAGGGAGAGCTTTGTATGCATCTCTGTGTGTGGAGTAAAGGTGGTCTATAGTTTTTTTCCTCTGGTTGCACATGTGACATGCTGGTAGAAATGAGTTTGCCTGTATTAAAGTCCCCGGCCACTAGGAGCGCCACTTCTGGAAGAGCATTTTCTTGTTTGCTTATGGCCTTATATAGCTCGTTGAGTGCCGTCTTAGTGTCAGCATCGGTTTGTGGTGGTAAGTAGTCGGCTACGAAAAATATAGATGAAAACTTTCTTGGTCAATAGTGTGGTCTACAGCTTATCATGATGATTACGTCTGGGATAACTGCAGGATGAGACATCTTATCATGATGACTACGTCTGGGATAACTGCAGGATGAGACATCTTATCATGATGATTACGTCTGGGATAACTGCAGGATGAGACATCTTATCATGATGATTACGTCTGGGATAACTGCAGGATGAGACATCTTATCATGATGATTACGTCTGGGATAACTGCAGGATTAGACGTCTTATCATGATGACTACGTCTGGGATAACTGCAGGATTAGACGTCTTATCATGATGACTACGTCTGGGATAACTGCAGGATTAGACGTCTTATCATGATGACTACGTCTGGGATAACTGCAGGATGAGACATCTTATCATGATGACTACGTCTGGGATAACTGCAGGATTAGACGTCTTCTGTGATAACTGTGTGCGTGTGTTTTTCCAAGATAAGACCAATCCCAGGGTTGAATTATTCTCAGATCTGAGTCAGAATGATAAACACTAGAGGAGAGGGTTAGGGCTCTAGACTCCTAGAGGAGAGGGTTAGGGTTCTAGACTCCTAGAGGAGAGGGTTAGGGCTCTAGACTCCTAGAGGAGAGGGTTAGGGCTCTAGACTCCTAGAGGAGAGGGTTAGGGCTCTAGACTCCTAGAGGAGAGGGTTAGGGTTCTAGACTCCTAGAGGAGAGGGTTAAGATTAGGGCTCTAGACTCCTAGAGGAGAGGGTTAGGGTTCTAGACTCCTAGAGGAGAGGGTTAGGGCTCTAGACTCCTAGAGGAGAGGGTTAGGGCTCTAGACTCCTAGAGGAGAGGGTTAGGGCTCTAGACTCCTAGAGGAGAGGGTTAGGGCTCTAGACTCCTAAAGGAGAGGGTTAGGGCTCTAGACTCCTAGAGGAGAGGGTTAGGGCTCTAGACTCCTAGAGGAGAGGGATAGGGCTCTAGACTCCTAGAGGAGAGGGTTAGGGCTCTAGACTCCTAGAGGAGAGGGTTAGGGGCTCTAGACTCCTAGAGGAGAGGGTTAGGGCTCTAGACTCCTAGAGGAGAGGGTTAGGGCTCTAGACTCCTAGAGGAGAGGGTTAGGGCTCTAGACTCCTAGAGGAGAGGGATAGGGCTCTAGACTCCTAGAGGAGAGGGTTAAGATTAGGGCTCTAGACTCCTAGAGGAGAGGGTTAGGGCTCTAGACTCCTAGAGGAGAGGGTTAGGGCTCTAGACTCCTAGAGGAGAGGGTTAGGGCTCTAGACTCCTAGAGGAGAGGGTTAGGGCTCTAGACTCCTAGAGGAGAGGGTTAGGGCTCTAGACTCCTAGAGGAGAGGGTTAGGGTTCTAGACTCCTAGAGGAGAGGGTTAAGATTAGGGCTCTAGACTCCTAGAGGAGAGGGTTAGGGTTCTAGACTCCTAGAGGAGAGGGTTAGGGCTCTAGACTCCTAGAGGAGAGGGTTAGGGCTCTAGACTCCTAGAGGAGAGGGTTAGGGCTCTAGACTCCTAGAGGAGAGGGTTAAGATTAGGGCTCTAGACTCCTAGAGGAGAGGGTTAGGGGCTCTAGACTCCTAGAGGAGAGGGTTAGGGCTCTAGACTCCTAGAGGAGAGGGTTAGGGCTCTAGACTCCTAGAGGAGAGGGTTAGGGCTCTAGACTCCTAGAGGAGAGGGTTAGGGCTCTAGACTCCTAGAGGAGAGGGTTAGGGTTCTAGACTCCTAGAGGAGAGGGTTAAGATTAGGGCTCTAGACTCCTAGAGGAGAGGGTTAGGGTTCTAGACTCCTAGAGGAGAGGGTTAGGGCTCTAGACTCCTAGAGGAGAGGGTTAGGGCTCTAGACTCCTAGAGGAGAGGGTTAGGGCTCTAGACTCCTAGAGGAGAGGGTTAGGGCTCTAGACTCCTAGAGGAGAGGGTTAGGGCTCTAGACTCCTAGAGGAGAGGGATAGGGCTCTAGACTCCTAGAGGAGAGGGTTAGGGTTCTAGACTCCTAGAGGAGAGGGTTAGGGCTCTAGACCCCTAGAGGAGAGGGTTAGGGCTCTAGACTCCTAGAGGAGAGGGTTAGGGCTCTAGACTCCTAGAGGAGAGGGTTAGGGCTCTAGACTCCTAGAGGAGAGGGTTAGGGCTCTAGACTCCTAGAGGAGAGGGTTAGGGCTCTAGACTCCTAGAGGAGAGGGTTAGGGCTCTAGACTCCTAGAGGAGAGGGTTAGGGCTCTAGACTCCTAGAGGAGAGGGTTAGGGCTCTAGACTCCTAGAGGAGAGGGTTAGGGCTCTATACTCCTAGAGGAGAGGGTTAGGGCTCTAGACTCCTAGAGGAGAGGGTTAGGGGCTCTAGACTCCTAGAGGAGAGGGTTAGGGCTCTAGACTCCTAGAGGAGAGGGTTAGGGCTCTAGACTCCTAGAGGAGAGGGTTAGGGCTCTAGACTCCTAGAGGAGAGGGTTAGGGCTCTAGACTCCTAGAGGAGAGGGTTAGGGCTCTAGACTCCTAGAGGAGAGGGTTAGGGGCTCTAGACTCCTAGAGGAGAGGGTTAGGGCTCTAGACTCCTAGAGGAGAGGGTTAGGGCTCTAGACTCCTAGAGGAGAGGGTTAGGGCTCTATACTCCTAGAGGAGAGGGTTAGGGCTCTAGACTCCTAGAGGAGAGGGTTAGGGCTCTAGACTCCTAGAGGAGAGGGTTAGGGCTCTAGACTCCTAGAGGAGAGGGTTAGGGCTCTAGACTCCTAGAGGAGAGGGTTATGGTTCTAGACTCCTAGAGGAGAGGGTTAGGGCTCTAGACTCCTAGAGGAGAGGGATAGGGCTCTAGACTCCTAGAGGAGAGGGTTAGGGCTCTAGACTCTTAGAGGAGAGGGTTAGGGCTCTAGACTCCTAGAGGAGAGGGTTAGGGCTCTAGACTCCTAGAGGAGAGGGTTAGGGCTCTAGACTCCTAGAGGAGAGGGTTAGGGCTCTAGACTCCTAGAGGAGAGGGTTAGGGCTCTAGACTCCTCAGATCTGAGTCAGAATGATAAACACAATCAAACTGAATATCCTAAAGTACATTTCAGCTGTAATCCATCAGAATAAATGACTCATCATACGTCCCAAATGGCACCCTATTCCCTATGGGTCCTGGTCAACAGTAGTGGACTATACAGGAAATGAGTCAGTGTATCCTAGGACACTGCTCCCCCCTTGACCAGGCTGGAACATGTTGTCATGCTATGTGTGTTGACATCTAGATTTAGACAGCCATTAGATAATCATGCTCTTTAATCTCTAAATGTCCAGTCTGTGTGTGTGTGTTTGTGTGTGTGTGTGTGTGTGTGTGTGTGTGTGTGTGTGTGTGTGTGTGTGTGTGTGTGTGTGTGTGCTTTGCTTAGTTGATGTCAGAGGAGGAGAAAGGCTAGATATGAGTCCTATGACTTGGCTCTGTGTACATGCTAGACTCCTAGAGGAGAGGGTTAGGGCTCTAGACTCCTAGAGGAGAGGGTTAGGGGCTCTAAACTCCTAGAGGAGAGGGTTAGGGCTCTAGACTCCTAGAGGAGAGGGTTAGGGGCTCTAAACTCCTAGAGGAGAGGGTTAGGGCTCTAGACTCCTAGAGGAGAGGGTTAGGGTTCTAGACTCCTAGAGGAGAGGGTTAGGGCTCTAAACTCCTAGAGGAGAGGGTTAGGGCTCTAGACTCCTAGAGGAGAGGGTTAGGGCTCTAGACTCCTAGAGGAGAGGGTTATGGTTCTAGACTCCTAGAGGAGAGGGTTAGGGCTCTAGACTCCTAGAGGAGAGGGTTAGGGCTCTAGACTCCTAAAGGAGAGGGTTAGGGCTCTAGACTCCTAGAGAAGAGGGTTAGGGCTCTAGACTCCTAGAGGAGAGGGTTAGGGCTCTAGACTCCTAGAGGAGAGGGTTAGGGCTCTAGACTCCTAGAGGAGAGGGTTAGGGCTCTAGACTCCTAGAGGAGAGGGTTAGGGGCTCTAGACTCCTAGAGGAGAGGGGTTAGGGCTCTATACTCCTAGAGGAGAGGGTTAGGGCTCTAGACTCCTAGATGAGAGGGTTAGGGGCTCTAGACTCCTAGAGGAGAGGGTTAGGGCTCTAGACTCCTAGAGGAGAGGGTTAGGGGCTCTAGACTCCTAGAGGAGAGGGTTATGGTTCTAGACTCCTAGAGGAGAGGGTTAGGGCTCTAGACTCCTAGAGGAGAGGGATAGGGCTCTAGACTCCTAGAGGAGAGGGTTAGGGCTCTAGACTCTTAGAGGAGAGGGTTAGGGCTCTAGACTCCTAGAGGAGAGGGTTAGGGCTCTAGACTCCTAGAGGAGAGGGTTAGGGGCTCTAGACTCCTAGAGGAGAGGGTTAGGGCTCTAGACTCCTAGAGGAGAGGGTTAGGGCTCTAGACTCCTAGAGGAGAGGGTTAGGGCTCTAGACTCCTCAGATCTGAGTCAGAATGATAAACACAATCAAACTGAATATCCTAAAGTACATTTCAGCTGTAATCCATCAGAATAAATGACTCATCATACGTCCCAAATGGCACCCTATTCCCTATGGGTCCTGGTCAACAGTAGTGGACTATACAGGAAATGAGTCAGTGTATCCTAGGACACTGCTCCCCCTTGACCAGGCTGGAACATGTTGTCATGCTATGTGTGTTGACATCTAGATTTAGACAGCCATTAGATAATCATGCTCTTTAATCTCTAAATGTCCAGTCTGTGTGTGTGTGTTTGTGTGTGTGTGTGTGTGTGTGTGTGTGTGTGTGTGTGTGTGTGTGTGTGTGTGTGTGTGTGTGTGTGTGTGTGCTTTGCTTAGTTGATGTCAGAGGAGGAGAAAGGCTAGATATGAGTCCTATGACTTGGCTCTGTGTACATGCTAGACTCCTAGAGGAGAGGGTTAGGGCTCTAGACTCCTAGAGGAGAGGGTTAGGGCTCTAAACTCCTAGAGGAGAGGGTTAGGGCTCTAGACTCCTAGAGGAGAGGGTTAGGGCTCTAAACTCCTAGAGGAGAGGGTTAGGGCTCTAGACTCCTAGAGGAGAGGGTTAGGGTTCTAGACTCCTAGAGGAGAGGGTTAGGGCTCTAAACTCCTAGAGGAGAGGGTTAGGGCTCTAGACTCCTAGAGGAGAGGGTTAGGGCTCTAGACTCCTAGAGGAGAGGGTTATGGTTCTAGACTCCTAGAGGAGAGGGTTAGGGCTCTAGACTCCTAGAGGAGAGGGTTAGGGCTCTAGACTCCTAAAGGAGAGGGTTAGGGCTCTAGACTCCTAGAGAAGAGGGTTAGGGCTCTAGACTCCTAGAGGAGAGGGTTAGGGCTCTAGACTCCTAGAGGAGAGGGTTAGGGCTCTAGACTCCTAGAGGAGAGGGTTAGGGCTCTAGACTCCTAGAGGAGAGGGTTAGGGCTCTAGACTCCTAGAGGAGAGGGTTAGGGCTCTATACTCCTAGAGGAGAGGGTTAAGATTAGGGTTCTAGACTCCTAGAGGAGAGGGTTAAGATTAGGGCTCTAGACTCCTAGAGGAGAGGGTTAGGGCTCTAAACTCCTAGAGGAGAGGGTTATGGCTCTAGACTCCTAGAGGAGAGGGTTAGGGCTCTAGACTCCTAGAGGAGAGGGTTAGGGCTCTAGACTCCTAGAGGAGAGGGTTAGGGCTCTAGACTCCTAGAAGAGAGGGTTAGGGCTCTAGACTCCTAGAGGAGAGGGATAGGGCTCTAGACTCCTAGAGGAGAGGGTTAGGGCTCTAGACTCCTAGAGGAGAGGGTTAGGGCTCTAGACTCCTAGAGGAGAGGGTTAGGGCTCTAGACTCCTAGAGGAGAGGGTTAGGGCTCTATACTCCTAGAGGAGAGGGTTAGGGCTCTAGACTCCTAGAGGAGAGGGTTACGGCTCTATACTCCTAGAGGAGAGGGTTAGGGTTCTAGACTCCTAGAGGAGAGGGTTAGGGCTCTAGACTCCTAGAGGAGAGGGTTAGGGCTCTAGACTCCTAGAGGAGAGGGTTAGGGCTCTAGACTCCTAGAGGAGAGGGTTAGGGTTCTAGACTCCTAGAGGAGAGGGTTAGGGTTCTAGACTCCTAGAGGAGAGGGTTAAGATTAGGGCTCTAGACTCCTAGAGGAGAGGGTTAGGGCTCTAGACTCCTAGAGGAGAGGGTTAGGGCTCTAGACTCCTAGAGGAGAGGGTTAGGGCTCTAGACTCCTAGAGGAGAGGGTTAGGGGCTCTAGACTCCTAGAGGAGAGGGTTAGGGCTCTAGACTCCTAGAGGAGAGGGTTAGGGGCTCTAGACTCCTAGAGGAGAGGGTTAGGGCTCTAGACTCCTAGAGGAGAGGGTTATGGTTCTAGACTCCTAGAGGAGAGGGTTAGGGCTCTAGACTCCTAGAGGAGAGGGTTAGGGCTCTAGACTCCTAGAGGAGAGGGTTATGGTTCTAGACTCCTAGAGGAGAGGGTTAGGGCTCTAGACTCCTAGAGGAGAGGGTTAGGGCTCTAGACTCCTAGAGGAGAGGGTTAGGGCTCTAGACTCCTAGAGGAGAGGGTTAGGGCTCTAGACTCCTAGAGGAGAGGGTTAGGGCTCTAGACTCCTAGAGGAGAGGGTTAGGGCTCTAAACTCCTAGAGGAGAGGGTTAGGGGCTCTAGACTCCTAGAGGAGAGGGTTAGGGCTCTAGACTCCTAGAGGAGAGGGTTAGGGCTCTAGACTCCTAGAGGAGAGGGTTAGGGCTCTAGACTCCTAGAGGAGAGGGTTAGGGCTCTAGACTCCTAGAGGAGAGGGTTAGGGCTCTAAACTCCTAGAGGAGAGGGTTATGGTTCTAGACTCCTAGAGGAGAGGGTTAGGGCTCTAGACTCCTAGAGGAGAGGGTTAGGGCTCTAGACTCCTAGAGGAGAGGGATAGGGCTCTAGACTCCTAGAGAAGAGGGTTAAGATTAGGGTTCTAGACTCCTAGAGGAGAGGGTTATGGTTCTAGACTCCTAGAGGGTTAAGATTAGGGCTCTAGAGGATTGAAACAAAAGCATGCCCTCATAGGAGGCAGTCACACATACTCACGTACACGACACATAACTGTAATTTCATGGTTAACTCGCTGCTCTGTGGTTGAGAACAGTGAGATTCTTTGTGCCTCTCAACGCATGAAGAGGAAGATCGAGAAAGATGCACTGTCATTGTGTCGCAGATTGAACATATCGCTACGCCACAGGAGCAGTAAAACGAAGCTGATTTGATCTAAACAGTAAACCACCACATTATAACCATTTAATCACATTACTGTGGTATCTTAGAATTACTGACATTTTATTTGCAAATTAAATTATGCTGGACTAGTCAAAACATTTAAGAAATGATCTCCTCCACTGCTAGCCATGTTAAGTCTGTACCTACTGCAGATGATCTCCCCCACTGCTAGCCATGTTAGGTCTGTACCTAGAGCAGATGATCTCCTCCACTGCTAGTCATGTTAGGTCTGTACCTAGAGCAGATGATCTCCCCCACTGCTAGCCATGTTAGGTCTGTACCTACAGCAGATGATCTCCTCCACTGCTAGCCATGTTAGGTCTGTACCTAGAGCAGATGATCTCCTCCACTGCTAGCCATGTTAGGTCTGTACCTAGAGCAAGTGGAATTACACTTGACACACATGATGTAAACAATGACAGGGTCTTACTTACTAACTGGAAGCTCAAACACCAAGGACAGAAAGCTCATCACAGAATAATTTACAGTACTTAGCCTCTGAAAAACCAAACAGAACATTTCTGCAGCAATTCATTCCAAATTACCCCATCTGAGGTGAAACGAAGCGATCATTGAGGAGTGGGAAGGATTGAGAGGATGATGTGACGTGTTCCATTAGCATTATATAATTAACAGTGTCATTAACAGCGTCATTAACAGCGTTAGCTGTAGTAGAATGAGCATGACAGAATCCCTAGAGGTGTGTCCAGGTCTGGGGAAGGGATACAGTGGTCTTCTCAGAACATGACAGAATCCCTAGAGGACATCAGGTGGGTCCAGGTCTGGGGAAGGGATACGGTGGTCTTCTCAGAACATGACAGAATCCCTAGAGGACATCAGGTGGGTCCAGGTCTGGGGAAGGGATACGGTGGTCTTCTCAGAACATGACAGAATCCCTAGAGGACATCAGGTGGGTCCAGGTCTGGGGAAGGGATACGGTGGTCTTCTCAGAACATGACAGAATCCCTAGAGGACATCAGGTGGGTCCAGGTCTGGGGAAGGGATACGGTGGTCTTCTCAGAACACACAGGTTACAGGTAGATCAGGAGAAAACACACAGGTTACAGGTAGATCAGGGGAAAACACACAGGTTACAGGTAGATCAGGGGAAAACACACAGGTTACAGGTAGATCAGGGGAAAACACACAGGTTACAGGTAGATCAGGAGAAAACACACAGGTTACAGGTAGATCAGGGGAAAACACACAGGTTACAGGTAGATCAGGGGAAAACATACAGGTTACAGGTAGATCAGGGGAAAACATACAGGTTACAGGTAGATCAGGGGCACGTTCAGCAGGACAAGACGGTTTGGAACGTTCAGGTGAGGTGAGGAGAGAGGAGGTGAGGAGAGAGGAGGTGAGAAGGTGAGGAGAGAGGAGGTGAGGAGAGGAGGTGAGGAGAGGGAGGTGAGGAGAGAGGAGGTGAGAGGGGAGAGAGGAGGTGAGGAGAGAGGAGGTGAGGATGTGAGGAGAGAGGAGGTGAGGAGGTGAGGAGGTGAGGGAGAGGTGGTGAGGAGAGAGGTGGTGAGGAGAGAGGAGGTGAGGAGAGAGGTGGTGAGGAGAGGAGGTGAGGAGAGAGGAGGTGAGGAGAGAGGTGGTGAGGAGAGAGGTGGTGAGGAGAGAGGAGGTGAGGAGAGAGGTGGTGAGGAGAGAGGTGGTGAGGAGAGAGGAGGTGAGGAGGTGAGGAGAGAGGAGGTGAGGAGGTGAGGAGAGAGGTGGTGAGGAGAGAGGAGAGAGGTGGTGAGGAGAGAGGTGGTGAGAAGGTGAGGAGGTGAGGAGAGAGAGAGAGAGAGGTGGTGAGGAGAGAGGTGAGAGAGGAGAGGAGGTGAGAGGAGGAGGTAGGTGAGGAGGAGGAGGTGGTGAGGAGTGAGGAGAGGAGGTGAGGAGAGAGGAGAGTGAGGGAGAGGAGGAGAGAGGGTGAGAGAGAGGTGGTGAGGAGAGAGGAGGTGAGGAGAGAGGAGGTGAGAAGGTGAGGAGAGAGGAGGTGAGGAGAGGAGGTGAGGAGAGAGGAGGTGAGGAGAGAGGAGGTGAGGAGAGAGGAGAGAGGAGGTGAGGAGGTGAGGAGAGAGGTGGTGAGGAGAGAGGAGGTGAGAAGGTGAGGAGAGAGGAGGTGAGGAGAGGAGGTGAGGAGAGAGGAGGTGAGGATGTGAGGAGGTGAGGAGGTGAGGAGGTGAGGAGAGAGGTGGTGAGGAGAGAGGTGGTGAGAAGGAGGTGAGGGAGAGGTGAGTGAGAGAGAGGTGGTGAGGAGAGAGGAGGTGAGGAGGTGAGGAGAGAGGAGGTGAGGAGGTGAGGAGGTGAGGAGAGAGGTGGTGAGGAGAGAGGTGAGAGGTGGTGAGGAGAGAGGTGGTGAGAAGGTGAGGAGGTGAGGAGAGAGGAGAGAGGGAGAGGAGGTGAGGAGAGAGTGAGGAGGTGAGGAGAGAGAGAGGTGAGGAGGTGAGGAGAGGTGGTGAGGAGAGAGGAGGTGGTGAGAGAGAGGAGGTGAGGAGAGGAGAGAGGAGGTGGGGTGAGAGGAGAGAGAGTAGAGAGAGGAGGAGAGAGGTGAGAGGAGAGAGGTGGTGAGGAGAGAGGGGTGAGGGAGAGGTGGTGAGGAGAGAGGAGGGTGAGGAGAGAGAGAGAGGTGAGAGGAGGTGAGGAGAGGAGGAGGTGAGAGGAGGAGGAGGTGAGAGAGGTGAGGAGAGAGGAGGTGAGGAGGTGAGGAGAGAGGAGAGAGGTGGTGAGAGATGAGGAGTGAGGAGAGAGGAGGTGAGAGGTGAGGAGGTGAGGAGGTGAGAGAGGTAGAAGGAGAGAGAGGAGGTGAGGAGAGGAGGTGAGGAGAGAGGAGGTGAGGAGAGTGAGAGTGAGGAGAGAGGTGGTGAGGAGAGAGGTAGGTGAGGAGAGAGAGAGTGAGAGAGAGGTGAGGAGAGAGGGTGGTGAGGAGAGGTGGTGAGGAGAGAGGAGGTGAGGAGATGAGAGGTGAGGAGGTGAGAGAGAGGTGAGGAGAGAGAAGAGAGGAGGTGAGAGAGAGAGTGAGATGTGAGGAGAGAGGAGAGGAGGAGGTGAGGAGAGAGAGAGGTGGTGAGGGAGAGGAGGTGAGAAGGTGAGGAGAGAGGAGGTGAGGGAGAGGAGGTGAGGATGTGAGGAGAGAGGAGGTGAGGAGGTGAGGAGGTGAGGAGAGAGGTGGTGAGGAGAGAGGTGGTGAGGAGAGAGGTGGTGAGGAGAGAGGTGGTGAGGAGAGAGGAGGTGAGGAGGTGAGGAGAGAGGAGGTGAGGAGGTGAGGAGAGAGGTGGTGAGGAGGGAGGTGAGAGGTGGTGAGGAGAGAGGTGGTGAGAAGGTGAGGAGGTGAGGAGAGAGGAGAGGAGAGAGGTGGTGAGGAGAGAGGAGGTGAGAGAGAGGAGGTGAGGAGGTGAGGAGGTGAGGAGGTGAGGAGAGAGGTGGTGAGGAGAGAGGAGAGAGGTGGTGAGGAGAGAGGAGTGAGAGGAGGTGAGGAGAGAGAGGGAGGTGAGGAGAGAGGAGTGGTGAGGAGAGATGAGGTGAGGGAGAGAGGAGGTGAGAGAGAGGAGGTGAGGAGGGTGAGGAGGAGGGAGGAGAGAGGTTGGAGGTGAGAGAGTGAAGTGAGAGAGGAGGTGAGGAGAGAGGTGGTGAGGAGAGAGGAGGTGAGGAGAGAGGAAGTGAGGAGGTGAGGAGGTGAGGAGAGAGGTGGTGAGGAGAGAGGAGGTGAGGAGGAGGGAGGAGGAGGTGAGAGAGAGGTGAGGCGAGAGGAGGTGAGGAGGAGAGGAGGTGAGGAGGTGAGGAGAGAGGAGGTGAGGAGAGAGAGGAGGAGAGTGGTGGTGAGGAGAGAGGAGGTGAGGAGAGAGGTGGTGAGGAGAGAGGAGGTGAGGAGAGAGGTGGTGAGGAGAGAGGAGGTGAGGAGAGAGGTGGTGAGGAGGTGAGGTGAGGAGAGAGGTGAGGAGAGAGGAGGTGAGGAGAGAAGAGAGGAGAGAGGAGGTGAGGATGTGAGGAGAGAGGAGGTGAGGAGGTGAGGAGGTGAGGAGAGAGGTGGTGAGGAGAGAGGTGGTGAGGAGAGAGGTGGTGAGGAGAGGAGGTGAGGAGGTGAGGAGAGAGGAGGTGAGGAGAGAGGTGGTGAGGAGGAGGGGAGAGGTGGTGAGGAGAGAGGTGGTGAGAAGGTGAGGAGGTGAGGAGAGAGGAGAGAGGAGAGAGGTGGTGAGGAGAGAGGAGGTGAGGAGAGAGGAGGTGAGGAGGTGAGGAGGTGAGGAGAGAGGTGGTGAGGAGAGAGGAGAGAGGTGGTGAGGAGAGAGGAGGTGAGGAGAGAGGAGGTGAGGAGAGACGAGAGTGGAGGTGAGGAGAGAGGAGAGAGGTGGTGAGGAGAGAGGTGGTGAGGAGAGAGGAGGTGGAGGAGAGAGGAGGTGAGGAGAGAGGAGGTGAGGAGGTGAGGAGGTGAGGAGAGAGGTGGTGAGGAGGTGAGTGGGTGAGGAGGTGAGGAGAGAGGAGGAGGAGAGAGGTGGTGAGGAGGAGAGTGAGAGAGAGTGAGGAGGAGGAGGAGAGAGGTGGTGAGAGAGAGGAGGTGAGGAGAGAGGAGGAGAGGAGTGAGTGAGAGAGAGAGGTGAGGGAGAGAGGTGGTGAGGAGAGAGTGAGAGAGGAGGTGAGGAGAGGAGGTGAGGAGAGAGGTGAGGAGAGAGGTGATGAGGAGGAGAGTGGGTGAGTGAGGAGAGAGGAGGAGGAGAGGTGGTGAGGAGAGAGAGGTGAGGAGAGGAGAGTGAGGAGGTGAGGAGGAGAGAGGTGAGGTGAGAGAGAGGAGGTGAGGAGAGTGGAGGAGGAGAGAGGTGAGGAGAGGAGGAGGTGAGAGGAGAGAGGAGGTGAGGAGAGAGGTGAGGAGGAGAGAGGAGGTGAGAGAGAGGAGGAGAGAGAGGTGAGAGGAGAGAGGAGGTGAGAGAGGAGGAGGTGAGGAGGAGGAGGAGAAGTGAGAGAGGTGAGAGAGGAGGTGGTGAGGAGAGAGGAGGTGAGGAGAGTGAGGAGGTGAGGAGGTGAGGAGAGAGGTGAGGAGGGAGGTGAGGAGAGAGGAGGAGGTGAGGAGGTGGTGAGAGAGAGGAGGAGGTGGTGAGGAGAGGAGAGTGAGGAGAGGAGTGAGGAGGTGAGAGAGAGGAGGTGGGAGAGGTGGTGAGAGAGAGAGGAGGTGAGGAGAGAGGTGAGAGTGAGAGAGAGGAGGTGAGGAGAGAGAGAGAGGTGAGTGAGGAGAGAGGAGATGAGGAGGAGGAGAGAGGTGGTGAGGAGAGAGGAGGTGAGGAGATGAGGAGAGAGGAGGTGAGGAGAGAGGAGGTGAGGAGAGAGGAGGTGAGGAGAGAGGAGGTTAGGAGAGAGGATGTGAGGAGAGAGGTGAGTGAGGAGGAGGAGGAGGAGAGAGGTGGTGAGGAGAGAGGAGGTGAGAGAGGTGGTGAGGAGGAGAGGTGAGAGAGAGATGGTGAGGAGAGAGGAGGTGAGAGAGGAGCAGAGGAGAGAGAGGAGGTGAGGAGGAGAGGAGGTGAGGAGAGAGGAGGGGAGGGAGAGGAGGTGAGGAGAGAGGAGGAGAGAGGAGGTGAGGAGAGAGGAGAGAGGTGGAGAGGTGGTAGAGGAGGTGAAGGAGAGAGATGAGATGAGGAGAGAGGAGATGAGGAGAGAGAGAGGAGAGGAGGTGAGGAGGTGAGGAGAGAGAGAGGTGAGAGAGAGGGGTGAGGGAGAGAGGTGAGGAGAGAGGAGGAGAGAGGAGGTGAGAGAGGGAGAGAGAGAGGAGGTGGTGAGGAGAGAGGTGGTGAGGAGTGAGAGAGGAGGTGAGGAGAAGGAGGTGAGGAGAGAGGAGAGGAGGAGAGAGGAGAGAGATGGTGAGGAGAGGAGGAGAGATGAGAGAGAGGAGGAGGAGGAGATGAGGAGAGAGGAGAGAGAGAGGAGAGAGGAGGAGAGAGAGGAGAGAGGAGGTGAGGAGAGAGGAGAGAGGAGGTGAGGAGAGAGGAGAGAGGAGGTGAGGAGAGAGGAGGTGAGGAGGTGAGGAGAGAGGAGAGAGGAGGTGAGGAGAGAGGAGGTGAGGAAGAACATTTGGAAAAGGGCCACATAATCACATAATTTCTGACTGCTGTCACATTACTATCATGCTGCAGGAGAAGGAGGAAAATCATGGACAGATGCTTATCATTATCTGGATGGGTGCTGACAATATCTCACACTACTGCTTGTGATCAAATCATATCACTGAGTCTGCGTTTAAGTATATGCATTATGTACATAAACAATTGCATTCATTCACTCATTTATCAGGAGATGACTGCATTACTCTTGATGAGTAAATGTGTAGAAAAGAGGAGAGGGCAGAACTGATGGGATACAATAGAAGTGTGGAGGTAGAAGGAGCTCTTTGGGAGGGAAAATAAACGCTTCTGGGATACGATAGTAAAATTGTGGAGGTCACATGTCAAACCGAGTGTCTGTGGGTTTTTGCTCCACCCTTGGACTTGATTGATGAATTAAGGTTGCTAATTAGTTAGGAACTCCCCTCACCTGGTTGCCTAGGTCTTCATTGATTAGTTAGGAACTCCCCTCACCTGGTTGTCTAGGTCTTCATTGATTAGTTAGGAACACCCCTCACCTGGTTGTCTAGGTCTTCATTGATTAGTTAGGAACTCCCCTCACCTGGTTGTCTAGGTCTTCATTGATTAGTTATGAACTCCCCTCACCTGGTTGTCTAGGTCTTCATTGATTGGTTAGGAACTCCCCTCACCTGGTTGTCTAGGTCTTCATTGATTAGTTAGGAACTCCCCTCACCTGGTTGTCTAGGTCTTCATTGATTAGTTAGGAACTCCCCTCACCTGGCTGTCTAGGTCTTCATTGATTAGTTAGGACCTCCCCTCACCTGGTTGTCTAGGTCTTCATTGATTAGTTAGGACCTCCCCTCACCTGGTTGTCTAGGTCTTCATTGATTAGTTAGGAACTACCCTCACCTGGTTGTCTAGGTCTTCATTGAAAGGAAATCTAAATGCAGCAGACACTAGGCCCTCCAGGAAAGAGTGCCTTGGTTCTCTCTGTTTTTTGATGAGTAGATGTTTGAAATGGTTATTCCCTCACCATTTTCTTGCTGAATTTGCTCAGGCTGGTCGCTGTCGCCTTGTCTGTATTTGACATTTCATCAAATCAAATTAAATTGATTTATAAAGCCCTATTTACATCAGCAGATGTCACAAAGTGCTTATACAGAAACCCAGACTAAAACCCCAAACAGCAGCAATGCAGATGTAGAAGCACGGTGGCTAGGAAAAACTCCCTAGAAAGGCAGAAACCTAGGAAGAGACCTAGAGAGGAACCAGGCTCTGAGGGGTGGCCA
>NW_025533560.1:77500-80000 GCF_020615455.1 Coregonus clupeaformis
CTCTCTCTCGCTCTCTCTCTCCCTCCTCTACCCCCTCCTCTCTCTCTCTCTCTCCCTCCTCTACCCCCTCCCCTCTCTCTCTCTCTCTCTCCCTCCTCTACCCCCTCCCCTCCCTCCTGTCCCCTCTCTCTCTCCCTCCTCTATGGCAACCTCTCTCAATAGCAAGGCTATGCTCACTGAGTCTGTACATAGTCAAAGCTTTCCTTAAGTTTGGGTTAGTCGCAGTGGTCAGGTATTCTGCCACTGTGTACTCTCTGTTTAGGGCCAAATAGCATTCTAGGTTGCTCAGTATTTTTGGGTTAATTCTTTCCAATTTGTCAAGTAATTATCTTTTAGTTTTCTCATGATTTGGTTGGGGGTAATTGTGTTGCTGTCCTGACGCTCTGTGGGGTCTGTTTGTGTTTGTGAACAGGACCACCTTGCTTAGGGGACTCTTCTCCAGGTTCATCTCTCTGTAGGTGATGGTTTAGTTATGGAAGGTTTGGGAATCACTTCCTTTTAGGTGGTTGTAGAATTTAACTGCTCTTTTCTGGATTTTGATAATTAGTGGGTATCGGCCTAATTCTGCTCTGCATGCATTATTTGGTGTTTTACGTTGTACACAGAGGATATTTTTGCTGAATTCTGCATGCAGAGTCTCAATTTGGTGTTTGTCCCATTTTGTGAATTCTCGGTTGGTGACCTCACAACCATAGAGGGCAATGGGTTCTATAATTGATTTAAGTACTTTTTGATTTAAGTAATTGAGATGTCAAATTTTATTTTCCTTTTGATGGCATAAAAGGCCCTTCTTGACATTATTTTTGTCTTACTGAGATTCACTGTCACTAAGCCCAAACCAGATGGGATGGCGTATCGCTGCAGAATGCTGTGGTAGCCATGCTGGTTAAGTGTGCCTTGAATTCTAAATAAATCCCAGACAGTGTCACCAGCAAAGCACCCCCACACCATAACACCACCTCCTCCATGCTTTACGGTGGGAAATACACATGCGGAAATCATCCGTTCACCCACACCGTGTCTCACAAAGACTCCAGACCAAAGGACAAATTTCCAGCGGTCCTAATGTCCATTGCTCATGTTTCTTGGCCCAAGCAAGTCTCTTCTTCTTATTGGTTCTTTAGTAGTGGTTTCTTTGCAGCAATTCGACCATGAAGGCCTGATTTACACAGTCTCCTCTGAACAGTTGATGAGATGTGTCAGTGACTTGAACTCTGTGAAGCATTTATTTGGGCTGCAATTTCTGAGGCTGGTAACTCTAATGAACTTATCCTTTGCAGCAGAGGTAACTCTGGGTCTTCCTTTCCTGTGGCGGTCCTCATGAGAGCCAGTTTCATAATAGCGCTTGATGGTTTTTGCGACTGCACATGAAGAAACTTTAAAAGTTATTGAAATGTTCCGTATTGACTGAACTTCATGTCTTAAAGTAATGATGGACTGTTGTTTCTCTTTGCTTATTTGAGCTGTTCTTGCCATAATATGGACTTGGTCTTTTACCAAATAGGGCGGTCTTCTGTATACCACCCTACCTTGTCACAACACAACTGATTGGCTCAAACGCATTAAGAAGGAATTAAATTCCACAAATTGATAAGGCACACCTGTTAATTGAAATGCATTCCTGGTGACTACCTCATGGAGCTGGTTGAGAGAATGCCAAGAGTGTGCAAAGCTGTCATCAAGGCAAAGGGTGGCTATTTGAAAAATCTCAAATGTAAAAAATATTTTAATTTGTTTAACACTGTTTTGGTTACTACATGATTCAATATGTGTTATTTCATAGTTTTGATGTCTGCACTATAATTCTACAATGTAGAAAATAGTAAAAATAAAGAAAAACGCCTTGAATGAGTAGGTGTGTCCAAACTTTTGACTGGTACTGTAAATCTATTCTTTTTTGGGGGGGCGGGGAACTCAGTCGGGGTCTCAACTTACTGTTGCAAGTTAGAATAGTAGAATACACAAGGTGCAATTTGGAAATGTGGTTGGTCATCAGCAGATTCTCTCTTGTTATGTCAGTCACTGACAGTCATTCAATTAGCCCATGTCAGCGAACAATTTTTTAGATTAGTAACTTAGTCTAGCGACCATCTAAACTTGTAGTGCACCTTATCATGGTCGAATTATCGACCGGGGGTACTCCCACTCAGATATCATATTAAAAACTGCAAATGTTCCTCTCCGCCACATGGCAAAATGAATAGAATGACATGAACTGAGTTCTAGCGCCCTGGTCAAAAGTAATGCAGTACATAGGGAATAGGGTGCCATTTTGCATCCAGGAACTAGACGCCCGTGGACGCCGAGTAAAGAGAGGGTTCAGATCTGAGATTACATTGATTGGAAGGTGTGTAGAAGATGCTGCAGAAAAATGGCTCTGTATAGAATCCTGTCCCAAATGGCTCCGTATAGAATCCTGTCCCAAATGGCTCCGTATAGAACCCTGTCCCAAATGGCTCCGTATAGAATCCTGTCCCAAATGGCTCCGTATAGAATCCTG
>NW_025533560.1:85000-87500 GCF_020615455.1 Coregonus clupeaformis
GAGGGAGATTGACAGTTCTTTTGTGTTTCTTCCATTTGCGAATAATCGCACCAACTGTTGTCACCTTCTCACCAAGCTGCTTGGCGATGGTCTTGTAGCCCATTCCAGCCTTGTCTAGGTCTACAATCTTGTCCCTGACATCCTTGGAGAGCTCTTTGGTCTTGGCCATGGTGGAGAGTTTGGAATCTGATTGATTGATTGCTTCTGTGGACAGGTGTCTTATATACAGGTAACAAACTGAGATTAGGAGCTGCTTGGCGATGGTCTTGTAGCCCATTCCAGCCTTGTGTAGGTCTACAATCTTGTCCCTGACATCCTTGGAGAGCTCTTTGGTCTTGGCCATGGTGGAGAGTTTGGAATCTGATTGATTGATTGCTTCTGTGGACAGGTGTCTTTTATACAGGTAACAATCTGAGATTAGGAGCACTCCCTTTAAGAGTGTGCTCCTAATCTCAGCTCGTTACCTGTATAAAAGACACCTGGGAGCCAGAAATCTTTCTGATTGAGAGGGGGTCAAATACTTTTTTCCCTCACTGTATACAAATTGATGGAAAGTGGGGTTGGGGGAAAAACATACGACATTATAAAATCCATGTACACAAACAACAAGTGTGCAGTTATAATTGGCAAAAAACACACACATTTCTTTCCACAGGGCCGTGGGGTGAGACAGGGATGCAGTTTAAGCCCCACCCTCTTCAACATATATATCAACGAATTGGCGAGGGCACTAGAACAGTCTGCAGCACCCGGCCTCACCCTACTAGAATCTGAAGTCAAATGTCTACTGTTTGCTGATGATCTGGTGCTTCTGTCACCAACCAAGGAGGGCCTACAGCAGAACCTAGATCTTCTGTACAGATTCTGTCAGACCTGGGCCCTGACAGTAAATCTCAGTAATACAAAAATAATGGTGTTCCAAAAAAGGTCCAGTTGCCAGGACCACAAATACAAATTCCATCTAGACACCATTGCCCTAGAGCACACAAAAAACTATACATACCTCGGCCTAAACATCAGCGCCACAGGTAACTTCCACAAAGCTGTGAACGATCTGAGAGACAAGGCAAGAAGGGCCTTCTATGCCATCAAAAGGAACATAAAATGTGACATACCAATTAGGATCTGGCTAAAAATACTTGAATCAGTTATAGAACCCATTGCCCTTTATGGTTCTGAGGTCTGGGGTCCGCTCACCAACCAAGAATTAACAAAATGGGACAAACACCAAATTGAGACTCTGTATGCAGAATTCTGCAAAAACATCCTCTGTGAACAACGTAAAAAACACCAAATAATGCACGCAGAGCAGAATTAGGTCGATACCCGCTAATTATCAAAATCCAGAAAAGAGACGTTAAATTCTATAACCACTTAAAAGGAAGCGATTCCCAAACCTTCCATAACAAAGCCATCACCTACAGAGAGATGAACTTGGAGAAGAGTCCCCTAAGTAAGCTGGTCCTGGGGCTCTGTTCACAAACACAAACAGACCCCACAGCCCCAGGACATCAACAACAACACAATTAGACCTAACCAAATTATGAGAAAACAAAAAGAGAATTACTTGACACATTGGAAAGAACAAACAAAAAAACAGAGCAAACTAGAATGCTATTTTGCCCTAAACAGAGAGTACACAGTGGCAGAATACCTGACCACTGTGACTGACCCAAACTTAAGGAAAGCTTTGACTATGTGCAGACTCAGTGAGCATAGCCTTGCTATTGAGAAAGACCACCGTAGGCAGACCTGGCTCTCAAGAGAAGACAGGCTATGTGCACACTGCCCACAAAATGAGGTGGAAACTGAGCTGCACTTCCTAACCTCCTGCCAAATGTATGACCATATTAGAGACACATATTTCCCTCAGATTACATCGATCCACAAATAATTCGAAAACAAACCCAATTTTGATAAACTCCCTTATCTACTGGGTGAAAAACCACAGTGTGCCATCACAGCTGCAAGATTTGTGACCTGTTGCCACGAGAAAAGGGCAACCAGTGAAGAACAAACACCATTGTAAATACAACCCATATTTATGTTTATTTATTTTCCCATTTGTACTTTAACTATTTGCACATTGTTACAACACTGTATATATACATAATATGACATTTGAAATGTCTTTATTCTTTTGGAACTTCTGAGTGTAATGTTTACTGTTCATATTTATTGTTTATTTCACTTTTGTTTACTTCACTTGCTTTGGCAATGTTAACGTACGTTTCCCATGCCAATAAAACCCTTAAATTGAATTGAATTGAGAGAGAGAGAGGGAGTCAGTGTGCGTGGGCTAGGAGGTTGATGTGTGAGCCTCTGTTCTTTTCCTTTAAGGCTCTCAGACTGGCTATTCACCAGCACACACACTGCCTCTCGCCTGCTGGCCCTGCCTAACAATTCACTCTGAAACTCAGCCTTGCCATCAAGATAGAGGAGTGGTAATGCAGTGTCAGCCTTTTACGGAGTCACTGAGGGTGTTCTGATGGAGAGAGAG
>NW_025533560.1:92500-110000 GCF_020615455.1 Coregonus clupeaformis
ATAGGGTGCCATTCTCTGGTCTAAAGTAGTGCACTATAGGGAATAGGGTGCCATTCTCTGGTCTAAAGTAGTGCACTATATAGTGAATAGGGTGCTATTCTCTGGTCTAAAGTAGTGCACTATATAGGGAATAGGGTGCCATTCTCTGGTCTAAAGTAGTGCACTATATAGGGAATAGGGGGCCATTCTCTGGTCTAAAGTAGTGCACTATATAGGGAATAGGGTGCCATTCTCTGGTCTAAAGTAGTGCACTATATAGGGAATAGGGTGCCATTCTCTGGTCTAAAGTAGTGCACTATAGGGAATAGGGTGCCATTCTCTGGTCTAAAGTAGTGCACTATATAGGGAATAGGGTGCCATTCTCTGGTCTAAAGTAGTGCACTATATAGGGAATAGGGTGCCATTCTCTGGTCTAAAGTAGTGCACTATATAGGGAATAGGGTGCCATTCTCTAGTCTAAAGTAGTGCACTATATAGGGAATAGGGGGGCCATTCTCTGGTCTAAAGTAGTGCACTATATAGGGAATAGGGTGCCATTCTCTGGTCTAAAGTAGTGCACTATATAGGGAATAGGGTGCCATTCTCTGGTCTAAAGTAGTGCACTATATAGGGAATAGGGTGCCATTCTCTGGTCTAAAGTAGTGCACTATATAGGGAATAGGGTGCCATTCTCTGGTCTAAAGTAGTGCACTATATAGGGAATAGGGTGCCATTCTCTGGTCTAAAGTAGTGCACTATATAGGGAATAGGGTGCCATTCTCTGGTCTAAAGTAGTGCACTATATAGGGAATAGGGTGCCATTCTCTGGTCTAAAGTAGTGCACTATATAGGGAATAGGGTGCCATTCTCTGGTCTAAAGTAGTGCACTATATAGGGAATAGGGTGCCATTCTCTGGTCTAAAGTAGTGCACTATATAGGGAATAGGGTGCCATTCTCTGGTCTAAAGTAGTGCACTATATAGGGAATAGGGTGCCATTCTCTGGTCTAAAGTAGTGCACTATATAGGGAATAGGGTGCCATTCTCTGGTCTAAAGTAGTGCACTATATAGGGAATAGGGTGCCATTCTCTGGTCTAAAGTAGTGCACTATATAGGGAATAGGGTGCCATTCTCTGGTCTAAAGTAGTGCACTATATAGGGAATAGGGTGCCATTCTCTGGTCTAAAGTAGTGCACTATATAGGGAATAGGGTGCCATTCTCTGGTCTAAAGTAGTGCACTATATAGGGAATAGGGTGCCATTCTCTGGTCTAAAGTAGTGCACTATATAGGGAATAGGGTGCCATTCTCTGGTCTAAAGTAGTGCACTATATAGGGAATAGGGTGCCATTCTCTGGTCTAAAGTAGTGCACTATATAGGGGAATAGGGTGCCATTCTCTGGTCTAAAGTAGTGCACTATATAGGGAATAGGGTGCCATTCTCTGGTCTAAAGTAGTGCACTATATAGGAATAGGGTGCCATTCTCTGGTCTAAAGTAGTGCACTATATAGGGACTAGGGTGCCATTCTCTGGTCTAAAGTAGTGCACTATATAGGAATAGGGTGCCATTCTCTGGTCTAAAGTAGTGCACTATATAGGGAATAGGGTGCCATTCTCTGGTCTAAAGTAGTGCACTATATAGGGAATAGGGTGCCATTCTCTGATCTAAAGTAGTGCACTATGTAGGGACTAGGGTGCCATTCTCTGGTCTAAAGTAGTGCACTATGTAGGGACTAGGGTGCCATTCTCTGGTCTAATGTAGTGCACTATATAGGGAATAGGGTGCCATTCTCTGATCTAAAGTAGTGCACTATGTAGGGACTAGGGTGCCATTCTCTGGTCTAATGTAGTGCACTATATAGGGAATAGGGTGCCATTCTCTGGTCTAAAGTAGTGCACTATGTAGGGACTAGGGTGCCATTCTCTGGTCTAAGTAGTGCACTATATAGGGAATAGGGTGCCATTCTCTGGTCTAAAGTAGTGTACTATATAGGGATTAGGGTGCCATTCTCTGGTCTAAAGTAGTGCACTATATAGGGAATAGGGTGCCATTCTCTGGTCTAAAGTAGTGCACTATATAGGGAATAGGTGCCATTCTCTGGTCTAAAGTAGTGCACTATATAGGGAATAGGGTGCCATTCTCTGGTCTAAAGTAGTGCACTATATAGGGAATAGGGTGCCATTCTCTGGTCTAAAGTAGTGCACTATATAGGGAATAGGGTGCCATTCTCTGGTCTAAAGTAGTGCACTATATAGGGAATAGGGTGCCATTCTCTGGTCTAAAGTAGTGCACTATATAGGGAATAGGGTGCCATTCTCTGGTCTAAAGTAGTGCACTATATAGGGAATAGGGTGCCATTCTCTGGTCTAAAGTAGTGCACTATATAGGGACTAGGGTGCCATTCTCTGGTCTAAAGTAGTGCACTATATAGGGAATAGGGTGCCATTCTCTGGTCTAAAGTAGTGCACTATATAGGGAATAGGGTGCCATTCTCTGGTCTAAAGTGAGTACTATATAGGGAATAGGGTGCCATTTTCTGATCTAAAGTAGTGCACTATGTAGGGACTAGGGTGCCATTCTCTGGTCTAATGTAGTGCACTATATAGGAATAGGTGCCATTCTCTGATCTAAAGTAGTGCACTATGTAGGGACTAGGGTGCCATTCTCTGGTCTAAAGTAGTGAACTATGTAGGGACTAGGGTGCCATTCTCTGGTCTAATGTAGTGCACTATAGGAATAGGGTGCCATTCTCTGGTCTAAAGTAGTACACTATGTAGGGACTAGGGTGCCATTCTCTGGTCTAATGTAGTGCACTATATAGGGAATAGGGTGCCATTCTCTGATCTAAAGTAGTGCACTATGTAGGGACTAGGGTGCCATTCTCTGGTCTAATGTAGTGCACTATATAGGGAATAGGGTGCCATTCTCTGGTCTAAAGTAGTGCACTATATAGGGAATAGGGTGCCATTCTCTGGTCTAATGTAGTGCACTATATAGGGAATAGGGTGCCATTCTCTGGTCTAAAGTAGTGCACTATATAGGAATAGGGTGCCATTCTCTGGTCTAAAGTAGTGCACTATATAGGGAATAGGGTGCCATTCTCTGGTCTAAAGTAGTGCACTATATAGGGAATAGGGTGCCATTCTCTGGTCTAAAGTAGTGCACTATATAGGGAATAGGGTGCCATTCTCTGATCTAAAGTAGTGCACTATATAGGGAATAGGGTGCCATTCTCTGGTCTAAAGTAGTGCACTATATAGGGAATAGGGTGCCATTCTCTGGTCTAAAGTAGTGCACTATATAGGGAATAGGGTGCCATTCTCTGGTCTAAAGTAGTGCACTATAGGAATAGGGTGCCATTCTCTGAGTCTAAAGTAGTGCACTATATAGGGAATAGGGTGCCATTCTCTGGTCTAAAGTAGTGCACTATATAGGGAATAGGGTGCCATTCTCTGGTCTAAAGTAGTGCACTATATAGGGAATAGGGTGCCATTCTCTGGTCTAAAGTAGTGCACTATATAGGGAATAGGGTGCCATTCTCTGGTCTAAAGTAGTGCACTATATAGGGAATAGGGTGCCATTCTCTGGACTAAAGTAGTGCACTATATAGGGAATAGGGTGCCATTCTCTGGTCTAAAGTAGTGCACTATATAGGGAATAGGGTGCCATTCTCTGGTCTAAAGTAGTGCACTATATAGGGAATAGGGGGCCTTGTGGGACGAAGTAATTGTCAAACAGTTTATTCCACTCAGAATAACAGCAGACAGATTTGATCCTCATAACTCTAAAGCTCCCAGTGCTCTTGGTGTCAGTCATTGGGTCTATCTAGGCAGTATAAAGGTGTCAGTCATTGGGTCTATCTAGGCAGTATAAAGGTGTCAGTCATTGGGTCTATCTAGGCAGTATAAAGGGGTGTCAGTCATTGGGTCTATCTAGGCAGTATAAAGGTGTCAGTCATTGGGTCTATCTAGGCAGTATAAAGGTGTCAGTCATTGGGTCTATCTAGGCAGTATAAAGGTGTCAGTCATTGGGTCTATCTAGGCAGTATAAAGGTGTCAGTCATTGGGTCTATCTAGGCAGTATAAAGGTGTCAGTCATTGGGTCTATCTAGGCAGTATAAAGGTGTCAGTCATTGGGTCTATCTAGGCAGTATAAAGGTGTCAGTCATTGGGTCTATCTAGGCAGTATAAAGGTGTCAGTCATTGGGTCTATCTAGGCAGTATAAAGGTGTCAGTCATTGGGTATATCTAGGCAGTATGAAGGTGTCAGTCATTGGGTCTATCTAGGCAGTATGAAGGTGTCAGTCATTGGGTCTATCTAGGCAGTATAAAGGTGTCAGTCATTGGGTCTATCTAGGCAGTATAAAGGTGTCAGTCATTGGGTATATCTAGGCAGTATGAAGGTGTCAGTCATTGGGTCTATCTAGGCAGTATAAAGGTGTCAGTCATTGGGTCTATCTAGGCAGTATAAAGGTGTCAGTCATTGGGTCTATCTAGGCAGTATAAAGGTGTCAGTCATTGGGTCGATCTAGGCAGTATGAAGGTGTCAGTCATTTGGTCTATCTAGGCAGTATAAAGGTGTCAGTCATTGGGTCTATCTAGGCAGTATGAAGGTGTCAGTCATTGGGTATATCTAGGCAGTATAAAGGTGTCAGTCATTTGGTCTATCTAGGCAGTATAAAGGTGTCAGTCATTGGGTCTATCTAGGCAGTATAAAGGTGTCAGTCATTGGGTCTATCTAGGCAGTATAAAGGTGTCAGTCATTGGGTCTATCTAGGCAGTATGAAGGTGTCGGTCATTGGGTCTATCTAGGCAGTATAAAGGTGTCAGTCATTGGGTCTATCTAGGCAGTATAAAGGTGTCAGTCATTGGGTCTATCTAGGCAGTATAAAGGTGTCAGTCATTGGGTCTATCTAGGCAGTATAAAGGTGTCAGTCATTGGGTTCTATCTAGGCAGTATAAAGGTGTCAGTCATTGGGTCTATCTAGGCAGTATAAAGGTGTCAGTCATTGGGTCTATCTAGGCAGTATAAAGGTGTCAGTCATTGGGTCTATCTAGGCAGTATGAAGGTGTCAGTCATTGGGTCTATCTAGGCAGTATAAAGGTGTCAGTCATTTGGTCTATCTACAATAATGTAGAGTAGCAGGGATGTGTGTTGAAGTGTTGCCATCTGTGACAGGCTGAAAGCTGGAAGCTATAGACCGACAGCTGTGCATCTCTGATAATGTGCCATCTCATTTCTGGATCTTTCCAACCCATCACAACCATACACAGCAATTCATTAGTGATGTCATAGACTTCGCTCCAGGTCCTCTCCTCTATTGGTCCTCTCCTCTCCTCTACAGGTCCTCTCCTCTACAGGTCCTCTCCTCTCCTCTATAGGTCCTCTCCTCTACATGTCCTCTCCTCTACAGCTCCTCTCCTCTCCTTTACAGGTCCTCTCCTCTACAGGTCCTCTACAGGTCCTCTCCTCTACAGGTCCTCTCCTCTACAGGTCCTCTCCTCTACAGGTCCTCTCCTCTCCTTTACAGGTCCTCTCCTCTACAGGTCCTCTACAGGTCCTGTCCTCTACAGGTCCTCTCCTCTACAGGTCCTCTACAGCTCCTCTCCTCTCCTCTACAGCTCCTCTCCTCTCCTCTACAGGTCCTGTCCTCTACAGCTCCTCTCCTCTCCTCTACAGGTCCTCTCCTCTACAGGTCCTCTCATCTACAGGTCCTCTCCTCTACAGGTCCTCTCCTCTCCTTTACAGGTCCTCTCCTCTACAGGTCCTCTACAGGTCCTGTCCTCTACAGGTCCTCTCCTCTACAGGTCCTCTCCTCTACAGGTCCTGTCCTCTACAGCTCCTCTCCTCTCCTCTACAGGTCCTCTCCTCTACAGGCCCTCTCCTCTACAGGTCCTCTCCTCTCCTTTACAGGTCCTCTCCTCTACAGGTCCTCTACAGGTCCTGTCCTCTACAGGTCCTCTCCTCTACAGGTCCTCTACAGCTCCTCTCCTCTACAGGTCTTCTCCTCTCCTTTACAGGTCCTCTCCTCTACAGGTCCTCTACAGGTCCTCTCCTCTACAGGTCCTCTCCTCTACAGGTCTTCTCCTCTACAGGTCCTGTCCTCTACAGGTCCTCTCCTCTATAGGTCCTCCCCTCTCCTCTACAAGTCCTCTCCTCTACAGGTCCTCTCCTCTACAGGTCCTCTCCTCTACAGGTCCTCTCCTCTATAGGTCCTCTCCTCTCCTTTACAGGTCATCTCCTCTACAGGTCCTCTCCTCTATAGGTCCTCTCCTCTCCTCTACAGGTCCTCTCCTCTACAGGTCCTCTCCTCTCATCTATAGGTCCTCTCCTCTCCTCTACAGGTCCTCTCCTCTACAGGTCCTCTACAGGCCCTCTCCTCTCCTCTATAGGTCCTCTCCTCTCCTCTACAGGTCCTCTCCTCTGCAGGTCCTCTCCTCTCCTCTACAGGTCCTCTCCACACCTCTTCCTTTATAGTAGAGTACCAGGCTAGGGTCCCCATATATTCAATGCTTGATATGGGCTGTAACCCTAATCCTAACTCTTAGCTGTGTGTGTGTGTGTGTGTGTGTGTGTGTGTGTGTGTGTGTGTGTGTGTGTGTGTGTGTGTGTACAGGATTCAGTCTGGATCGTACCTCAGCACCGGTTGGTTCACCCTCATCCTGACTATGGACATGTGTAAAGAGATCCACGTCTACGGCATGATCAACCACACCTACTGCAGGTAAGAGATCCACGTCTACGGCATGATCAACCACACCTACTGCAGGTAAGAGATCCACGTTTACGGCATGATCAACCACACCTACTGCAGGTAAGATACAGACTGATGGATGGATTGGTTGGTAGATGGATGGATGAATGGATGGATGGATGGATTAACAATAATAATAATAATAATAATAATAATAATAATAATACAAGGGACTTATGTAGCTCTTTTCAAGGACCCAAAGTCGCTTTACAATTATAGAAATGAAAAAAATTCAATAAAAACTGGAGTCAAAACAAAACATCAGACTAAACAAGACATTAATAAAGAGATGGGAGGGCTCAAAGAAGACCTCAGACTAAACAAGACATTAATAAAGAGATGGGAGGGCTCAAAGAAGACCTCAGACTAAACAAGACATTAATAAAGAGATGGGAGGGCTCAAAGAAGACCTCAGACTAAACAAGACATTAATAAAGAGATGGGAGGGCTCAAAGAAGACCTCAGACTAAACAAGACATTAATAAAGAGATGGGAGGGCTCAAAGAAGACCTCAGACTAAACAAGACATTAATAAAGAGATGGGAGGGCTCAAAGAAGACCTCAGACTAAACAAGACATTAATAAAGAGATGGGAGGGCTCAAAGAAGACCTCAGACTAAACAAGACATTAATAAAGAGATGGGAGGGCTCAAAGAGAACCTCAGACTAAACAAGACATTAATAAAGAGATGGGAGGGCTCAAAGAGGACATCAGACTAAACAAGACATTAATAAAGAGATGGGAGGGCTCAAAGAAGATATCAGACTAAAAAAGACATTAATAAAGAGATGGGAGGGCTCAAAGAAGACCTCAGACTAAACAAGACATTAATAAAGAGAGGGGAGGGCTCAAAGAAGACCTCAGACTAAAAAAGACATTAATAAAGAGATGGGAGGGCTCAAAGAAGACCTCAGACTAAACAAGACATTAATAAAGAGAGGGGTGGGCTCAAAGTAGGGAAACAGTGTGATGTATCAGTGTTTGGGGATGGGAGTGTCACGCCCTGGCTCTGGGGACTCTAGTATGTTGAGCCAGGGTGTGAGTTTTCATGTGTGTTGGTTCTAGTTGTTGTATATCTATGTTGGCCAGGGTGGCTCCCAATCAGAGACGGCTGTAGCTCGTTGTCTCTGATTGGGAGTCATACTTAGGTAGCCATTAGGCATTCATTCATTGTGGTTTCTTGTTCGTGTTGGTTTGTGTTTGACCATTGACTGTCACGTCATCGTTTTGTTGTTTTTGATCGTGTGATCATTATATAAATAAATATGTTCGCATTCAACGCTGCGCCTTGGTCCTCCTCTGTTCCCGACGAGCGTGACAGGGAGGGTTGGGGTTAGGATGCGAACCCGGTTTAGGGTAAGGGGTAAGGGTTTGGGTTAGGATACGAACCCGGTTTAGGGTAAGGGGTAGGGTAAGGGTTAGAATACGAACCCGGTTTAGGGTAAGGGGTAAGGGTTTGGGTTAGGTGCTGCTCAAGATGGTGAAGAGAGGAGAGTCTTTGCTTGTATGTGTGTAGACAAAAACAAACACTTAACGGATAACAGACCAAGAACTAAAACATATTGAAGTTAATTTAAAAAAATATATATTTTACCTTTATTTAACCAGGCAGGTCAGTTAAGAACAAATTCTTATTTACAATGACGGCCTACACCGGCCAAACCCGGACGACGCTGGGCCAATTGTGCCTTGTTGTAGCTTCAGGCTCTGTTGTTCAGTTCCACAACATTGTCTTATGATGGAAACTGGACTCTCTCTCTCTCTGTCTCCCTCCCCCCTTATCTGTCTTTCTCTCTCTCTCTACCCCCTCCCTCCCTCCCTCCCTCCCCCTTCTCTGTCTCACTCTCTCTCCTCTCTCTCTCTCTCTCTCTCTCTCTCTCTCTCTCTCTCTCTCTCTCTCTCTCTCTCTCTCTCTCTCTCTCTCTCTCTCTCTCTCTCTCTCTCTCTCTCTCTCCTCCCTCTCTCCCTCTCTCTATTTCTCTCTCTGTCTCCCTCCCTCCCTCCCTCCCTCCCTCTCTCCCTCCCTCCCCTCTCTCTCTCTCTCTCTCTCTCTCTCTCTCTCTCTCTCTCTCTGTCTCCTCTCTCCCTCTCCCTCCCTCCCTCCCTCCCTCCCTCCCTCCCTCCCTCCCTCTCTCTCTCTGTCTCCCTCCCTCTCTCTCTCTGTCTCTGTTTCTATCTATCTATCTCTCTCTGTCTCCTCCCTCCCTCCCTCCCTCTCTCCCTCCTCTCTCTCTCTCTGTCTCCCCTCCCCTCTCTCTCTCTGTCTCTGTTTCTTATCTCTCTCTGTCTCCCCTCTCCTCTCTTTCTTGAGGTAATAGTGTTTTTGTGTGTTGTTAGCTGCTTCTGGCTACCAGTCTCAATCACTCACACCTGGGAAGGAGAGAAGGCTTCTAGCCTAGGTTATTTAAAGTCTTATTTTATTTCAGTCTGAAGCCTGCAGCACAGATTTCAACAAATGGTGTTTATTGTGTTTCATTTAACAACAGGTTGCTGCAGGGACAACAGAGCTAATGAACCACCAGGAAATCAAGAGTGATCCATACACACACACACACACACACACACACACACACACACACACACACACACACACACACACACACACACACACACACACACACATACCTACCACACACACCTGTTCACACACACTCACTCACACTCACACACACACACTAACACACACACACACACTCACACTCACTCACACACACACACACTCACACTCACTCACACACACACACACGCACTCAGTCACTCAGTCACTCTACTCCTCACTCACTCCCACTCCTCCCACTCCTCCTCCACTCCTCCTCCTCCCACTCCCACTCACTCACTCACTCCTCCTCACTGCTCCTCACACACACACACACACACACACACACACACACACACACACACACACACACACACACACACACACACACTCACCCTTCACACACACACACACACACACACACACACACACACACACACACACACACACACACACACACACACACAATCACTCACTCCTCCTCACTCCTCCTCCTCACTCCTCACACCTCACTCCTCACTCCTCACTCCTCCTCCTCACTCCTCCTCACTCCTCACTCACTCACTCCTCCTCCTCCACTCCCACACACACACACACACACACACACACACACACACACACACACACACACACACACACACACACACACACACACACACACACACACACACACACACACACACACACAACACACACACACTCACACTCACACTCACACACACACACTATAACACACACACACACACTCCTCACACTCCACACACACACACACCTCACCTCACTCACACACACACACACACACTCACTCACTCACTCACTCCTCACTCACTCCTCCTCCTCCACACTCACTCACTCCTCCTCCTCACTCACTCACTCCTCCTCCTCACTCACTCACTCACTCACTCACTCACTCACTCCTCACTCACTCACTCACACACACACACACACACACACACACACACACACACACACACACACACACACACACACACACACACACACACACACACACACACACACACACACACACACACACACATACACTCACACACACACACACACACACACACACACACACACTCACACTCACACTCACACACTCACACACTCACACAAACCCAGACCACAGGCGGCTGGTGGCACCTTAATTGTGGAGGACGGCTCATAGAAATGTCTGGAACGGAATCAATGGAATGGTATCAAATACACCAAACACATGTTGATACCATTCCATTTACTCCACTCCAGACATTACTATGAGCGATCCACAAGCTCAAACACACACACACACACATAGAAAGCCAATTAGATTCCTCTTTCTGCCTCAACAAAATGAACAAACAATATTGACTCTAGATGGTTATGTCCAAATGGCCCCCTATACCTATGGGTCTCTGGTCTAGTATTATTGCACTATATTGGAAATAGGGTGTACATTCTCCATGGTCTATAAATGTAATTGCTCTATATTAGGGAATAGGGTGCCATTCTCTGGTCTAAAGTAATTGCACTATATAGAATAAAGTGCCATTCTCTGGTCTAAAGTAGTGCACTATATAGGGAATAGGTGCATTCTCTGGTCTAAAGTAATTATCTATATAGGGAATAGGGTCCATTCTCTGGTCTAGTAGTGCACTATATGGGAATGGGTGCCATTCTCTGGTCTAAAGTAGTGCACTATATAGGGAATAGGGTGCCATTCTCTAGTCTTAGTAGTGCTCTATATAGGAATAGGGTGCCATTCTCTGGTCTAAAGTAGTGCACTATATATGAGGAATAGGGTGCCATTCTCTGGTCTAAAGTAGTGCACTATATAAAGAATAGGGGGCCATTCTCTGGTCTAAAGTAGTGCACTATATAGGAATGGGGGGCCATTCTCTGGTCTAAAGTAGTGCACTATATAGGGAATAAGTGCCATTCTGGTCTAAAGTAGTGCACTATATAAGAATAGGGTGCCATTTTACAGGCCCTAAAGTAGTGCACTATATAAGGAATTGGTGCCATTCTCTGGTCCTTAGTAGTGCACTATATAGAATAGGGTGCCATTCTCTGGTCTAAAGTAGTGCTATATAGGAGATAAAGTGCCATTCTCTGGTCTAAAGTAATTACACTATATAGGGAATAGGGTACCTTCTAGTCTAAAGTAGTGCACTATATAGGGAATAGGGGTGCCATTCTCTGGTCTAAAGTAGTGCACTATATAGAATAGGGTGCCATTCTCTGTGGTCTAAAGTAACAGTACTATACCGGGAATGGTGCCATTCTCTGGTAAAGTAGGTACTATATGGGAATAGGGTCTTCTCTGGTCTAAAGTAGTGCACTATATAGGGGAATAGAGATTGCCATTCTCACAATTAAAGCTGAGTGCACTATAGGGAATAGGGTGCCATTCTCTGGTCTAAAGTAGTGCACTATATAGAGAAAGATTACTTATATCTCTGGTCTAAAAGTAGTGCACTATATAAGAATGGGGTGCCATTCTCTGGTCTAAAGTAGTGCACTGTATAGAATAAGTGCCATTCTCTGGTCTAAAGTAGTGCACTATATGAGATAAGTGCCATTCTCTGGTCTAAAGTGAGTACATTATATAGGGAATGGTGCCATTCTCTGGTCTAAAGTGCACTATAGAATAGGGTGCCATTCTCTGGTCTAAGTAGTACTATATAGGAATAAGTGCCATTCTCTGGTCTTAAGTGGTGCACTATATAGAATAGGGTGCCATTCTCTGGTCTAGTAGTGCTATATAGGGAATAGGAATTGCCATTTCTGGTCTAAAAGTGAGTACTAGGGAATACAGGGTGCCATTCTCTGGTCTAAAGTAGTGCAACTAGGGAATAGGGTGCCATTCTCTGGTCTTAAGTAGTGCACTATATGGGAATAGGGTGCCATTCTCTAGTCCTTAAGTAGTGCACTCTATATAGGGAATAGAATTGCCATTCTCTGGTCTAAAATGGAAGGTATATTATATAGAATAAAGTGCCATTCTCTGGTCTAAAGTAGTGCACTATATAGAATAGGGTGCCCATTCTCTGGTCTAAAAGTAAAGTAACTATAGAGATAGGGTGCCATTCTCTGGTCTAAAGTAGTGCACTATATGAGAATAAGGTGCCATTCTCTGGTCTAAAGAGTAGTGCACTATATAGGGAATAGATTGCCATTTTCTGGTCTAATGTGAGTGCACTATATAGAGATAAGGGTGACCATTCTCTGGGTCTAATGTAGCAATTGCACTATATATAGGAATAGGGTGCCATTCTCTGGTCTAATGTAGTGCACTATATAGGGAATAGGGTGCCATTCTCTGAGTCTAATGTAATTGCTATAGGGAATAGGGTGCCATTCTCTGGTCTTAATGTAGTGCACTATATAGGGAATATGATTTTAAATCTCTGGTCTTAATGTAGTGCACTATGCAGGGAATGGGTGCCATTCTCTGGTCTAAAGTAATTACTATAGAGAATAGGGTGCCATTCTCTGGTCTAAAGTAGTGCACTATATAGGGAATAGATTGCCATTCTCTGGTCTAATGTAATTGCACTATATTGGGAATAAGGGTGCCATTCTCTGGTCTAAAGTAAGGTACTATAGAATGGGAATTACCATTCTCTGTGGTGTCTAAAGTAGTGCACAGGGAATAGATTTCCATTCTCTGGTCTAAAGTAGTGCACTATATAGGAATAGGTGCCATTCTCTGGTCTAAAGTAGTGCACTATATAGGGAATGGGGTGCCATTCTCTAGTCTAAAGTAGTGCACTATATATAGGAATGAGGTGCCATTCTCTGGTCTAAAGTAGTGCACTATATAGGGAATAGGGTGCCATTCTCTGGTCTAAAGTAGTGCACTATATAGAAGATAAAGTGCCATTCTCTCAGTTTAAAGTAGTGCACTATATAGGGAATAGGGTGCCCATTCTCTGGTCTAAAGTAATTGCACTATATGGGAATAGGGTGCCATTCTCTGGGTCTAATGTAGTGACTATAGGAATAGGGTGCCATTCTCTGGTCTAAGTAGTGCTAATATAGGGATTAGGGTGCCATTCTCTGAATTCTTAAGTAGTGCACTATATGGGAATAGGGTCCCATTCTCTGGTCTAAAGTAGTGCACTATATAGGAATAAAGTCCCGTTACCTCTGGTCAAGTAGTGCACTATATAGGGAATAGGGTGCCATTCTCTGGTCTAAAGTAATTGCACTATGGGAATAGGGTGCCATTTTCTGGTCTAAGTAGTGCACTATATAGAGAATAAAGTTTTATTCTCTGAGTCTAAAGTAGTACACTACAATAGGAATAGAAGTGCCATTCTCTGGTCTAAAGTAGTACACTATACTGAGGAATGAGGTGCCATTCTCACAGTCTAAAGTAGTACACTAGGAATAGGGGCCTTGTGGGGCCAGTAATTATCAATGAGTTTATTCCCTCAGAATAACAGCAGACAGATTTGATCCTGTAACTCTAAAGCTCCCAGTGCTCTTGGTGTCAGTCATTGAGTCTATCTGGGCTTAGTATGAAGGTGTCAGTCATTGGGTCTATCTAGGCAGTATAAAGGTCAGTCATTGGGTCTATCTAGGCATTGAAGGTATTCAGTCATTAGATTATCTGAGCAGTATAAGGGTGTCCAGTCATTGGGTCTATCTGGGCAGTATGAGGGTGTCCAGTCATTGGAGTCTATCTGGTACAGTATAAAGTGTCAGTCATTGGTCTATCTATAAAAATGTGGAGTAGGCAGGGATGTGTGTGTTGAAGTGTTGCCATCTTAGACAACCAAGCTGGGAGCTATATGGGCCGACAGCTGCATCGCTGATAATGTGCCATCTCGTTCTGGATCTCTCACCACATCACAACCATACACCAGCCATTCATCCAGTGATGCCATAACTAGCTCCAGGTCCTCCTCTATTGGTCTCTCCTCTCCTCTAAGGTCCTCTCCTCTACAGGTCCTCTCACTCTCCTCCATAGGTCCTCTCCTCTACTTGTCCTCCTCCTCTGCAAGCTCCTCTCCTCTCCTTTGCAGGTCCTCTCCTCTACAGGTCTCTACCAGGTCTCTCCTCTAGAGTCCTCCTCTCTACAGGTCTCTCCCTCTGCGGGTCCTCTCTGCCTCCTTTCAGGTCCTCTCACTCTACAGGTCCTCTACCAGGTCCTGTCCTCTACATAGTCCTCTCCTCTGCAGGTCCTCTGCAGCTCCTCTCCTCTCCCCTCTACGGCTCCTCTCCTCTCCTCTGCAGGTCCTGCTCCTCTACAGCTCCTCTCCTACTCTCCTTACAGGTCCTCTCCTCTAAGTCTCTCATCTACAGGTCCTCTCCTCTACAGGTCCCTCTCCTCTCCTTTACCTGTCCTCTCCTCTACCGCAGGTCCTCTACAGAGTCCACCCATCCTCTACAGATCTCTCCTCCACAGGTCCTCTCCTCTACTGGTCCTCCTCTATCCAGCTCCTCTCCTCTCCTCTACAGGTCCTCTCCTCTAAGGCCCTCTCGCCTCTACAGGTCTCTCCTCACTCTCCTTTAGGTCCTCTCCTCTACTGGAGTCCTCTCAGGTCCACGTCCTGCTCTGAGATCCTCTCACTCTACAGGTCCTCTTCCCAGCTCTCTCTCACCTACGGGTCTTCTCCTCTCAACTCTACAGGTCCATCTCCCCTACCAGGTCCCTCTACAGGTCCTCTCCTCTGGGTGCTCTCCTCCTGCAGGTGCCTCTCCTCTGGTCCTCCTCATGGTTCCCTCTCACTCTACAGTGCTCCTACACCTCTCCTCTACAGGTCCTCCTCCTCTACAGGTCCTCTCCTCTGCAGTCCCTCCTCCTCTGTGAGTCCCTCCTCTCCTTTACAAGGTCATCTCCTCTACTGGGTCCTCTCCTCCATAGAGTCCTCTCCTCTCCTCTGCAGGTCCTGCCTCTCTGGGTCCTCTCACTCTCGTACAGGTCTCTCCTCTCCTCTACAGGTCCTCTCTCTGGAGGTCCCTCTGCAGGCCACTCTCCTGCTCTCTCTATGGGTCCTCTCACTCTCCTCTACCGGTCCCTCTCCTCTGCAGGTCCTCTCTCTCCCTCTACAGGTCCTCTCCACACCTCTTCCAACCTTTGCATAGTAGAGTACCAGGCTAGGGTCCCCATATATTCAGTGCTTGGTTGGGCTGAACCCTAATCCTAATCTTATTTTTGCTGTGTGTGTGTGTGTGTGTGTGTGTGTGTGTGTGTGTGTGTGTGTGTGTGTGTGTGTGTGTGTGTACAGGATTCAGTCTGGATCGTTGCCTCAGCACCCGGTTGGTTCCACCCTCATCTGACTGGACATGTGTAAGAGATCCCCACGTCTGACATGTCACCTACAGAACCCTCGGCAGTGCCCCTCTACGAGCGCAGATCACCCTCGCGACCTACTGCGGGTAAGATCACAGACTGGATGGATTGGTTTGGTGAGATGGATGGATAGATATGGATGGATGGATGGATTAACAATAATAATAATAATAATAATAATAATAATAATACAAGAAAGGACTTATAGCTCTTTTCCAAGGACCCAATGGCAGCACAATTGCAGAAATGAAAAAAAAATTCAGCAATAAAAACTGGAGTCAAAACAAAACATCAGACTAAAACTAATAGAAAGTGGGAACTAAAAGAACCTCAGGTTAAACATAACATTAATAAAGAGAGATGGGAGGCTCAAGGGACCTCAGACTAAACAAAGACGTGGTAAAAGGGTAGGAGGGCTCAAAGAAACCTCCAGACTAAACAAGACATTAATAAAGAGATGGGAGAAAAGCTCAGGAAGACCTCAGACTAAACATGAAGACATTAATAAAGAGATGGAGGAGGACTCAAGGGGGGGCCTCAGACTAAACAAGACATTAATAAAGAGATGGGAGGCTCAACATAAAAGAGGGACACAGACTAAACAAGACATTAATAATAGGGGTAAGGGGCGTTAAATTAATAAAGAGATGGGAGGGCTCCAAAGAAGATATCAGACTAAAAAGACAAATAAAAGAATGGAGGCTCAAGAGAGACCTCTCAGACTAAACAAGACATTAATAAAGAGAGGGCTCAAAAAGACCTCAGACTAAAAAGAACGATTAATAAAGAGATGGGGAGGGCTCAAGAGACCTCAGACTATACAAGACATTTAATAAAAAGAGGAGTGGGCTCAAAAGTAGAAAGCAGTGTAGTGTGTCAGTGTTTGGGGATGGGAGTGTCACGCCCTGGCTCTGGGGACTCTAGTATGTTGAGCCAGGGTGGCGAGTTTTTCATGTTGGTTCTAGTTGTTGTGCCATATCTGTGTTGTGGGGTGGGGGTCCCAATCAAACATGTAGCTGGTTGTCTCTGATTGGGAGTCGCTCACTAGGTAGGGTTAGGCATTCATTCATTGTGTCGTGTTCGTGTTGGTTTTGTGTTTGACCATCATTTGACTATCACGTCCATTCGTTTTGTTTGTGTTTCGGTCGTGTGATCATTATATAAATAAATATGTTCGCATTCAGCGCTGCGCCTTGGTCCTCCTCTGTTCCCGGCGGCGGACAGGGAGAGGTTGGGGTTGGGATGCGAACCCGGTTTGGGGGTGGGAGTAGGGTTTGGGTTGGTGAACCCGGTTTGGAGTAAGGGAGTAGGGTTTGGGTTGGGATCGAACCCGGTTTAGGAAGTGAGGGTAGGAGTAAGGGTTAGGATCCGAGCCCGGTTTGGGTAAGGGGGTGATTGAGGTTGGGATCAACCCGGTTTGGGGGGGTGGGTGCAGGTGGTGGTCGAACCCGGTTGGTGAGGGTAGGGTTTGGGTTAGGTGCTGCTCGAAAGATGGTGAAGAGGAGAGTGCTTTGCTTGTATGTGTGTGGACAAAACAAACACTTAACAGATAACAACCAAGAACTAAAACATATTAAAGTTAATTTTAAAAATATATATTTACCTTTGTTTAACTAGACGCAAGTCAGTTAAGAACAAATTCTTATTTACAATGACACCACACCCGGCCCAAACCCCGAGGCGACTGGGCCAATTGTGCGCCGCACTGTCGGACTCCCAATCACGGCGGTTGTGATACAGCCTGGAATCGATCCAGGGTCTGTGGTGGCCTTCTGCCCTAACGGAGAAGAGGCAGTCAAGCACCACGTAGAATACTCTGCTTGAAATGACATCACAAAACATAGCATGTTCTCAATTGATTCATTGGTTTGTGGATGGATGGAACATTCCTTTCACAGCTCACACACTACATAGAAATAATCATTATTCAGAGACTTTTAAAAAAT
>NW_025533560.1:112500-115000 GCF_020615455.1 Coregonus clupeaformis
GCAGCAAGGCCAGGCGGACTGGGGACAGCAAGGTGTCATCATGCCCGGTAGTCCTGACGTATGGTCCTAGGGGCTCAGGTTCTCAGAGAGAAAGAGAGAACCGAGAGAATTAGAGAGAGCATACTTAAATTCACACAGGACACTGGATAAGACAGGAGAAGTTACTCCAGGTATAACCAACTAACCCCAGCCCCCGGCACATAAACTACTGCAGCATAAATACTGGAGGCTGAGACAGGAGCGGTCCGGAGACACTGTGGCCCCCATCCGAGAAACCCCGGACAGGCCAAACAGGAAGGATATAACCCCACCCACTCTGCCAAAGCACAGCCCCCGCACCACTAGAGGGATATCCTCAACCACAACTTACAATCCTGAGACAAGGCAAGTATAGCCCACAGAGGTCTCCACCACAGCACAAACCAAGGGGGGGGCGCCAACCCAGACATGTAGGTAGAGTTATTAAAGTGACTATTTATACAGTGGCTTGTGAAAGTATTCACCCCCCTTGGCATTTTTCCTATTTTGTTGCCTTACAACCTCGAATTAAAATGAATATTTTGGGGGGTTTGTATCATTTGATTTACACAACATACCTACCACTTTGAAGATGCAAAATACATTTTTTTGTGAAACAAACAAGAAGTAAGACAAAAAAACAAAAGAACCTGAGCGTGCATAACTATTCACCCCCGCATGGTCAATACTTTATAGAGCCACCTTTTGCAGCAATTACAGCTGCAAGTCTCTTGAGGTATGTCTCTATAAGCTTGGCACATCTAGCCACTGGGGTTTTTGCCCATTCTTCAAGGCAAAACTGCTCCTGCTCCTTCAAGTTGGGTGTGTTCCGCTGGTGTACAGCAATCTTTAAGTCATATCACAGATTCTCAGTTGGATTGAGGTCTAGGCTCAGACTAGGCCATTCCAAGACATTTAAATGTTTCCCCTTAAACCACTCAAGTGTTGCTTTAGCAGTATGCTTAGGGTCATTGTCCTGCTGGAAAGTGAACCTCCGTCCCAGTCTCAAATCTTTGGAAGACTGAAACAGGTTTCCCTCAAGAATTTCCCTGTATTTAGTGCCATCCATCATTCCTTCAATTCTGACCATTTTCCCAGTTCCTGCCGATGGAAAAACATCCCCACAGCATGATGCTGCCACCACCATGCTTCACTGTGGAGATGGTGTTCTTGGGGTGATGAAAGGTGTTGGGTTTGCGCCAGACATAGCGTTTTCCTTGATGGCCAAAAAGCTACATTTTAGTCTCATCTGACCAGAGTACCTTCTTCCATATGTTTGGGGAGTCTCCCACATGCCTTTTGGCAAACACCAAACGTGTTTGCTTATTTTTTTCTTCAAGCAATGGCTTTTATCTGGCCACTCTTCCGTAAAGCCCAGCTCTGTTGAGTGTACAGCTTAAAGTGGTCCTATGGACTGATACTCCAATCTCCGCTTTGGAGCTTTGCAGCTCCTTCAGGGTTATCTTTGGTATCTTTGTTGCCTCTCTGATTAATGTCCTCCTTGCCTGGTCCGTGAGTTTTGGTGGGCGGCCCTCTCTTGGCAGGTTTGTTGTGGTGCCATATTCTTTCAATTTTTTAATAATGGATTTAATGGTGCTCCGTGGGATGTTCAAAGTTTCAGATATTTTTTTATAACCCAACCCTGATCTGTAGTTCTCCACAACTTTGTCCCTGACCTGTTTGGAGAGCTCCTTGGTCTTCATGGTGCCGCTTGCTTGGTGGTGCCCCTTGCTTAGTGGTGTTGCAGACTCTGGGGCCTTTCAGAACAGGTGTATATATACTGAGATCATGTGACAGATCATGTGATACTTAGATTGCACACAGGTGGACTTTATTTAACTAATTATGTGACTTCTGAAGGTAATTGGTTGCACCAGATCTTATTTAGGGGCTTCATAGCAAAGGGGATGAATACATATGCACGCACCACTTTTCCGTATTATTTCCCATTTTTTGAAAGGGGGGGGCAATGCAAATAGTCTGGGTAGCCATTTGATTAGATGTTCAGGAGTCTTACGGCTTGGGGGTAGAAGCTGTTTAGAAGCCTCTTGGACCTAGACTTGGCGCTCCGGTACCGCTCACCGTGCAGAGAGAACAGTCTATGACTAGTGTGGCTGGAGTCTTTGACCATTTTTAGGGCCTTCCTCTGACACCGCCTGGTATAGAGGTCCTGGATGGCAGGAAGCTTGGCCCCAGTGATGTACTGGGCCATACGCACTACCCTCTGTAGTGCCTTGCGGTCGGAGGCCGAGCAGTTGCCCTACCAGGCAGTGATGCAACCAGTCAGGATGCTGTCGATGGTGCAGCTGTAGAACCTTTTGAGGATCTGAGGACCCATGCCAAATCTTTTCAGTCTCGTTAGGGGGAATAGGTTTTGTCATGCCCTCTTCACGACTGTCTTGGTGTGATTGGATCATGTTAGTTTGTTGGTAATGTGGACACCAGAGAACATGAAGCTTTGGACCTGCTCCACTACAGCCCG
>NW_025533560.1:125000-130000 GCF_020615455.1 Coregonus clupeaformis
TAACGATAGTTTGACCGGAGTGTTACTACCGATAAGCTGCAGGAGGGCTGTCCTCACCCTAGTGCCAAAAAAGGGTGACCCTAGGGAGGTGAAGAACTGGAGGCCGGTTGCTTTATTGTGCACTGATCCTGTCCAACGCTTTGTCCAACAGGCTGAGGGAGGTGATGGGGCAAATCATACGGACCAGTCCTTCTGTGTTCCCGGCAGGCAGATAGGGGATAACATTTCTCTGATTCTCTATTTTTTGGATGTCTCTAGGGCTAATGTTGTTATCAGCCCTGGGTCCAGAATGTCCATCCTGGGCACCCAGGACCGTTCCTCCGGCCCGTAAGCCTCCCAGTCCACCAGAAATTGGAGACCCCTTCCTGGACTCCACGTGTAGGGGACATCTTCCTGGACTCCACGCGTAGGGGACATCTTCCTGGACTCCACGTGTAGGGGACATCTTCCTGGACTCCACGCGTAGGGGACATCTTCCTGGACTCCACGTGTAGGGGACATCTTCCTGGACTCCACGCGTAGGGGACATCTTCCTGGACTCCACGCATAGGGGACATCTTCCTGGACTCCACGCGTAGGGGACATCTTCCTGGACTCCACGCGTAGGGGACATCTTCCTGGACTTCACGCGTAGGGGACATCTTCCTGGACTCCACGCGTAGGGGACATCTTCCTGGACTCCACGCGTAGGGGACATCTTCCTGGACTCCACGCGTAGGGGACATCTTCCTGGACTCCACGCGTAGGGGACATCTTCCTGGACTCCACGCGTAGGGGACATCTTCCTGGACTCCACGCGTAGGGGACATCTTCCTGGACTCCACCCGTAGGGGACATCTTCCTGGACTCCACGCGTAGGGGACATCTTCCAGGACTCCACGCGTAGGGGACATCTTCCTGGACTCCACCCGTAGGGGACATCTTCCTGGACTCCACGCGTAGGGGACATCTTCCTGGATTCCACGCGTAGGGGACATCTTCCTGGACTCCACGCGTAGGGGACATCTTCCTGGACTCCACGCGTAGGGGACATCTTCCTGGACTCCACGCGTAGGGGACATCTTCCTGGACTCCACGCGTAGGGGACATCTTCCTGGACTCCACGCGTAGGGGACATCTTCCTGGACTCCACGTGTAGGGGACATCTTCCTGGACTCCACGCGTAGGGACATCTTCCTGGACTCCACGCGTAGGGGACATCTTCCTGTACTCCACGCGTAGGGGACATCTTCCTGGACTCCACGCGTAGGGTACATCTTCCTGGACTCCACGCGTAGGGGACATCTTCCTGGACTCCACGCGTAGGGGACATCTTCCTGGACTCCACGCGTAGGGGACAACTTCCTGGACTCCACGCGTAGGGGACATCTTCCTGGACTCCACGCGTAGGGGACATCTTCCTGGACTCCACGCGTAGGGGACATCTTCCTGGACTCCACGCGTAGGGGACATCTTCCTGGACTCCACGCATAGGGGACATCTTCCTGGACGTAGGGGACATCTTCCTGGACTCCACGCGTAGGGGACATCTTCCTGGACTCCACGCGTAGGGGACATCTTCCTGGACTCCACGCGTAGGGGACATCTTCCTGGACTCCACGCATAGGGGACATCTTCCTGGACTCCACGCGTAGGGGAGCTGGAGTTCCTGGGTGAAAAACTGGGGCCGGGCGACGCCTGCGGTTGGCCTAATGTTGAGACCTGACCGAGGCCCGCTTAACCATACCTGCCTCCGCCCACGCCAGTCGCTGACTCCACGTTGCTGGGTTGCTGGAGGCGTAGCACCTCAGCACCCCCTCCAGATCCTGGTTGACGTGCTCCATCTGCCCGTTCGACTGGGGATGGAAGCCGGAAGACAAGCTGACGGAGGTGCCGAGGCAGGTGGCGAATGCCTTCCAGAACCTGGAGGCAAACTTAAATCCAGCGAGTGGGACGCTTGGGGATAGGCAGGGGCCTGAGCAGCACACCGGGCAAGCAGCCACGAAGGCGCGCATATCCCCCTCAGATGATGGCCACCAGAACCTCCTACGCAGGAACTCCAACGTCCTGGCGCCCCCCGGATGGCTGGTGAGGTTGGACGCGTGCGCCCACGGGGTCGAACTGCAGGGAGAGCGCATAAGGCTTGGTGTTCTTCGACACCGGACGGTATGAGATCGTGAACCGGAACCTGGTGAAGAACAACGCCCACCTGGCCTGGCGCGAGCCTCTTGGCCCCCTGAATGTAGGCTAAGTTCTTATGGTCAGTCCATACGACGAATGGATGGGTGGCCCCCTCTAGCCAATGCCTCCACTCCTCCAGGGCGAGCTTGACCGCTAGCAACTCACGGTTCCCCACTTCGTAATTTTGCTCCGCTGGGGACAGCCGACAGGAGAAAAACGCGCATGGGGTGAGTCTTTCCGTCCATGAGGAACCACTGGGACAGGATTGCTCCCACCGCAACGTCTGAAGCATCCACCTCCACAATGAACGGTAGGGACGGATCAGGATGCCCTAGGACTGGGGCCGATGTAAAGTGCATCAAATAAATTCCCCGCTTCCGGGGTCCAGGCGAAGGAGCGCACGCTCGTCTGGGTGAGGGCTGTCAGGGGAGCGGCTAGGGAGCTAAAATTGCGAATAAATCGCCTATAAAAATTAGCGAACCCTAAACACCATTGTAGTTGCTTGAGGGAGAAAGGCTGGGGCCAATCCAGTACCGCGCTGACCTTGGCTGGGTCCATCCGTAGGTCCCCCTGGGTGACGATGAACCCCAGAAAGGAGACTGTCTCCATGTGGAACATGCACTTCTCCACCTTGACGTAGAGCTGGTGACGGAGAAGGCATTGGAGGACCTGCCGAACGTGCTGCTGGGGTTCACTCATGTCCTTTGAAATTATTAGGATGTCATCCAAATACATGGAGACGTGGTCAAGGAGGTACCGGAGCACGTCATTGACCAACGCCTGGAACACCGCAGGTGCGTTGGCTAGATCGAACAGCATGACTTGGTGCTTGTAATGCCCACTGGGTGTGTTAAAAGCCGTCTTCCACTCATCCCCCTCCCAAATCCTCAGCATTTCGTAAGTCCAGCTTGGTGAAGATCCGGGCTCCCTGCAACAACTCGAATGCCATCGTCATCAGGGGGAGTAGGTAGCGGTTCTTAACTGTGATGTCGTTGAGCACCCGGAAATCAATGCGCGGCCGCTGCCTGACGTCCTTTTTCCCCACATAGAAAAAGCCTGCGCCCGCGTGTGAGGTAGATGGGCAGATGTGACCTTCAACGAGTGCCTTGTCAATAAACTCTCTAATGGCCAGCGTCTCCGGCCGGGACAAGGAAAACAATCGCCCTCCTGTGAGCAAAGTGCCCGGCAGGAGATCGATAGCGCAGTCGTATTGCCTGTGAGGAAGTAGGCCCTCCTGTAACAGGTTGAGGATCAAAGATGCCGGCTAGGCAAAGGTTTGAACACCCCCTTTCCTGGGGGTCAGTTTTATGACCGGTGGTAAATGCCTTACAGAAACTTTATTTTCCGTGCCATGCAGTATTGGGAGAGGGAATTTCCCTGTTGAACAAAGAAAGTCTTCCCGCCAAGACTCCAACATCCAAAAGGGGATTATGAAACAATGTTCCTACTTCAAAGAATGTGGGAAATGGTCAATGGGGACTTAAAGAACAATCATGTCAAATTCGTTACAATGTTGTGATGTTATTAAAGACGGTGGAACAACATAACTGTATCTCTGGGGGGGCTACACTTCCCAGTTATGAGGTTTGCATCTAATTGTTGTATAAAACGAATGATTAAGTATAATAATACTTTAGTGAAGATAACAATGTGATTTTATCATTCTAGATGAGATGATTGTTTTCCATATTGACTTGTTCTCAGTCAGTGGCCACGCCCAGATGAGCACAAACATGATGGAACGCCCCCTTTTCTACTACTAGTATAAAACCCCTTGTGACGAAATTCACCTCAGACCAAGCAGATTATGGTATAAGCCTGATGTTGCAAATGGTTGAATTTCTACCAGACCAGGAAGCGTGAAGCTGAAGCTACACGGCTTGAAATGGTTCGACCAGGAAGTCCCACGGCTTAAAATGGTTGACACGCTACAGCCCAGCAGACGTGAAGCGTGAACTAAACGTTACAAAATGGTTAAACTCTACAGACCAGCCGACATGCAGCAAATGGTGAAACTCTCAACCTACATCTTCAACTCAATTATCGAGGACAGCTACACGTAAATACATGTTGCATTTCTAATCCAAATGAGCGGGTGCTAAACATTTGTATTTCCGTGAGCGTAGTTTCCAAAGTATCAACGATAGATTTAATCTCTGTCTCTCCCTTCCAAGCATTCATGCTATTGTTAGTCCAGTCCTCTAGGGACATGTTTTCATTGTATGTGTGTGTGTTTGTATAGTGTTATTATTTAGTTAGTTAGTAAATAAAAAATTAAGCCAATTTGTGTATTGCTGATTCATCAATAAGGTTAGGGTTCTTGCAGGTTCAAGGATTATGCGACGTTCAGAATGAGACTGATAAGAGGTAATTATTTAATAAGCGACTGTTATCGATTTATAACATATATATATATCTAAGAGTTTAATTCGGGAGGTGGTAACTCATTAATCAACTTCTTCCGTGGTGCCACAAATTCCTAATGAGTTAATTGTTACATGATTAATTTAATCGAGTGACAATTAAACATAGTTAGTTGATTGGATAAATAACAGTCACCATATGAATATAAGTCACGTCAATACCGCGCACTTTTGAGGTGTTTGGTTTCAGCTCTGGTTTTATTGCCATGATCAGGGTGATATATGGTGACATTGAAAGTGTATTGAAAGTTAACAGTGGCTTGAGTGCTCCTTTTAAAGTGTGTAGAGGTATTAGGCAGGGATGTTCTTTGTCTGGAATGTTATATGCCATCGCTATAGAGCCACTACTAAACAGCATTAGAAGTCACATTGAAGGGGTGTCCCTTTCAGAGGATATTCCTCCTATTCGTCTCTCAG